>NC_041382.1:381769121-381784668 GCF_002162155.2 Triticum dicoccoides | reverse complement strand
TTCAGCAGAGAACTTTGACGTTCTCGATGCCGGCTTCCGGCAAGCTTGCTGTCGAGAAGGCTTTTATCTTCAGCAGAGAACTTTGACGTTCTCGATGCCGGCTTCCGACAAGCTTGCTGCCGAGAAGGCTTTTATCTTCAGCAGAGAACTTTGACGTTCTCGATGCCGGCTTCCGGCAAGCTTGCTGCCGAGAAGGCTTTTATCTTCAGCAGAGAACTTTGACGTTCTCGATGCCGGCTTCCGGCAAGCTTGCTGCCGAGAAGGCTTTTATCTTCAGCAGAGAACTTTGACGTTCTCGATGCCAAGAAGAGTGGTCCTAAGGGCGTTGCCAGCCCCCGGGCCATAACTGCGTTTAAACATGACAAGTGATTAGCATCTGAAGTTCACTTAACTCACTTGTAAATTTTGACTTCTGCTACATATTCCCTATGGCTGCTGGAATGCTTTCCGGTGCGTACGATCCAGCCAGCAACGCTTGAGGGAACGATCCCTTAGCGGCTATTCGGGAACGTCGCCTCCCGGAAAGGTTTACCTTCTTGGTTCTAGTGCAACCGCACAAGTTGCCGAGCGGACTCGAGGCAACATGGAGTGCAACTAGCCCCGAGGGGGTTCCTTGGCATACAGGTCTATGCAGAGATCTCAAATAAATAGTGCATGGTATCTTCCTGTTCAACCTCTCTTTGTAGGTCCACCCTACGCTTTTAGGGAAACTCGCCGGTGCGGGCACCCTTGCCGCGAGCGCCGAGTGCGGAACTTCTGCAGCCTGCTGGCGGGGTCGCTATCGACAAGCAACCTTGTCGCAACTAGTTGCAGCTCACTTAAGTTGTTGAGCGGACTCGAAACAAAGTAAGGGCGCAACTAGCTACGAGTTGGTTCCTCCGCGCACAGGTTTTCCATACAAAGAACAAGATCTCCGAGGCGGATAACCTTATATAGAAAGGAAATATCTAAAGTTTCACATGACTTAGCTTTTCTGTTGCCGCACTGGCGTCGTTCTTTTGGTCGCCTGCTTCTTAGGAGCCATGACGATGAAGAACAACGGATTGAGGCGAGGGCGGAACGGCTGCCGCCGAACTCCCCTACCTGGCGCGCCAAAGATGTCGGGGAGGTGCTTGCTGATCCGCCAACACCTATGGGGACCGAGCCCCTTTCGGTTCGGTGGGGGGCGGAGGCCGCGCAAAGAGCGGATCGAGGCGGCACGCTCGGGCGGTTTTTACCCAGCTTCGGGCCGCACAGATGCGTAAAACCCTACTGCTGCTTGTTTGTGTGTATTGAATTCTTGCTCAGGAGCGATAGACGCTGCCAGACCGAGCGTGAGAGTGTTCTTGATGTTTCGAACGAGCCGAACCTTCGATGATACGAACCCCTTCGATCATCCGAACCCTCCTCTACGTTGCGCTCGGGCCTCCTTTTATACTTTCAAGGGGTTACCCACAGGTGGCAACGTAGACTAGAAGGGTAAAAATGGAAAAGGATGCGGTAGGTGTAGCTACCGCTACTGTGGACACAGTGCACCCTATCTAACTCTGACGGCAGGGGACAAGGGCATTGAATGCCCGTCTGTGTCGCCTAAACAGTACCGAAACAGACCGCTAGGGACGCCACCGTTCGCCATGATGGTTATCTTGTCAGCGCCTGCTTGCCACCGTGCACCCCTAGCTGCACGGCCTCCTTCCACGTGCGCTTGGGAGAGTCCCAGAGCGACACGTTAGCAGGTGTGCTGGAGCGCGGGCACGAAGTGGGGGTTTCCCGCGGCAAGCTCCTTGCCGCGGTCGTCTTCTTGTCGTGTTCGGGAGCTTGTCGCTCACCGGGCCTTGCCGGGATGCGCGGCGCGTCGAGGCAAGCTTTCTTGGTATGCCTTCAGTGGCCTTCCCGGCAAGCTCCTCTTGCCGGGGTCTTGGTTTGCCTTCCCGGCAAGCTCCTCTTGCCGGGGCCTTGGTTGGCCTTCCCGGCAAGCTCCTCTTGCCGGGGCCTTGGTTGGCCTTCCCAGCAAGCTCCTCTTGCCGGGGCCTTGGTTTGAGTACTTTGTTCTTGAATGGTCTTCAAGGGAACCACGGAGGGTCTTGGCGGTCACCCGGCAAGCCTTGCCGCGGGATGCTGCGACTGCCCGTGCACAAGTTCGGGGTAATAGGGTACCCCTACTCTAGTACACCGACAAACCCCATGACAAAAGTATTAAGGTTTTCATGACAAAAGGAAATTTATGCTCAGATCCATTGGATATCACCACAAGTATGGAGAATCAACGCCAGTAAAAATAAATTGGTATATGAGCAAAGACCTGTCAGGATTTGGGGAAAGGTGAAGCAAACCACCCTGAGCAAAGATCATCAAATCATCTAAGATTCTTGGGGGAACAATAAATAAAGGAAAAAAGGATACTCGAGTTGGAAACGGTGTCCTCAAGACATACTTGTTCCTTGAGCAACTAAATCTCAAGGATGATATTTCTTTAAGGGGGTAAGAGTTGTAACAGCCTGGATTTTGGCGCTTTTCTTTTTCTTTTGATTTAATTGGTTTTTGCTCTGTTTTTTCTTTTTGGAGTGGTACTGTGGCCTTGTCACCTGGGAAATCAGCTTCATTTCCTCTCCCAAGTGGCTCATCATCCTAAAAACCTTGCCAAGATCATGTCACACCACTGCTTCACCAAACCCTAATTTCTTTTCTAGGGAAAATTCCTTTTCCTATTAAAGGAATAACCCTATCTGCCCTAGGTTGTGAAGCAACCTATATTTCTATCCATCCAAAAATCATAATTCTTATAAATTGTTTGGGTCATATCTTCATCAAATATGGCAAAATACTTCATTGGCCATATTTTCCATCATGCTCAATAAATTCATTTCCTATTCTGTCCTAAATGGCACATTGTGAAGCAAGTGCTATTTATCTTTGCCCATTTGCGCCCAAACCTTTTGGGCATGATATATCATCCATATAACAGACTTGTGCCAAAATTCAACTTTATTTGCCTAGCCAAACTTCCTTAGTGATTTTTCAAAGTTCCTGTCTGAGGGAAGCATTTGTGAAGGAAGTGCTAGCTAGGGTAATCCAAATAAGTTGCAATTTTGCACACTTCTTCTTGTGCTCATATCATTGCTCTCCTCCAAAATTCAGCCCACCCAATCATATATGTGAGCACAACATCAAATCTTTGATTCTGTCAATATTTTCAGGTTGTGAAGCAAGTATATTTTATATTGCTTCATTTTGCCTGAAAATTTACCAGAGCATTCTCCTACCCAAATAACTTCTCTCCACCAAATTTGGCATCAATTATTAAACCCAATATTTCATTAGAATTTTTGCAAGATTCTGGACAGAGGGAATAGCTGTGAAGGAAGTACCATTTTTGGTAAAACCAATTGGTATGAAATTTTTACAGCACCTTTATATGGCCAAATCACTAAGCCCTGCCAAGTTTTACCTCAAGTGGTTTCTCCATGTGAGTGCATCATCCAAATCTTGATTCTGGACCCATAATGTGACTTACAAAGCAACTATATTAGTTTGTGCTCCATTAGGCCTCAAAACCTTCTGGATCAAAGTCCTTCCTTACATAATCACCCCAGACAAACTCTTTGGCACCAGTGAAATCCCTGTTGATCACCAGTGCTCACCCAAGTTTACTGTAGTAAACTTAAGATGGTGATTACCATTTGACCATATCACTTTTCACTGATCTACCACCCTAGTTGAGACCACTGGATAGACTACACACTAGACAACTCGTTCCAGCCCCTCTCCCCTGCTACGTGCCAGTGCACGCGGTGACCACGACATTGGCGTGCCTGTGCACACACTCTGTGTGCAGTGGCCGCGTCTAGTGGCTGTTTGCGTTGGAACTCCTCCTCCTCTCGTTGTCTTCACGTGCGTGAGCATATCTGGCAGATAGCATGCGTTGTCGTCGTTCCGCTAGACCCCTCTCCCCCTCCGGCAGCTTCCTCACCGATGCTCGCCGACGCTCGCCCATGGGAGCACAGTGCCCCGACATGTTTTAATGGTGCTCGGCTTTTTCCTCTGCTCCCTGGCATCGTCTACCCCTCCGTGAGCTCTGAATGAATAGCTCATCGTGTTCCTGCGCCCTCCCGTGCTCGCTGGCCGTCGCGAGAGCCTCGGCCGGACGTGCCCGGCGGCACCCAAGCCCATCCCTCTCGCCCGCCTATATATAGGCCTCCCCCCGAGCCGTTCGAGCACACCAGCAACCTCTCCTCACTTTGCTACCCCTCCCCAGCCTGTCAAGCAAGCTCGAGAGGCTCTCCTCACCTCTGTTGACCGCCATGGCCGCCACGGCCATCCACCTAAATTAGCTCGAGTCCGAGCCTCCCCTTCCCTCCTGACCTCACCATAGCATCACCTAGACCCCGGCGATCCTCCCCGTGTCCTCGCCCCACCGTCGGAGCCACCTTGGCCGTGTACCCCAAGATCAACCGCCGCCGCCAAGCTCTCTGTTCCCCGCGCGGTGCCGCCCCTCCTCTCCTCCCCAGTGCTCTTCTCCCCTCTGGATGGATGCGGTGGATCTCGCCGTGCTCGCCGGTTGCCTCCCCTTGGCCGGAACCGACGAGCCCATCACCGGCCAAGCCCAGCCGCGCCTCTGCCTCACCCCTCTCTGCTTTTGTCGGGAGCAAGCGAGAAGAAGCAACGGGAGGAGAGAGAAAGGAGTGGGACCCCTCGTCAGCCGCTCAGCGCCGGTCCCGCCACCACCACGTCACTTAAGTGGAGGCGGAAACAACAGAGTCCGTTTTCCCCGACCGAAAGCGTATTCACTTCTTCTTCGGGTGTAAATGCGTTTTCCTCTCCGGAAAGCGTATTTCCTCAAAACCCGCTTCTGCCTTATACATTCAGGGACTTGTTTGTGATGATATTTTTGCAGAAAGGTCCATGATCTTCATCAGCACATATCTTTTTATTCACAACTCCAAATGAGGTGAATCTGAAGCTCACTTCTTTGTTTTGTTGAGCTCATTCCGATGGAATCATTTTCACCATGTTTTGTCATTCTGAAAATGACCATTTTGCCATTGCCCTTATTCAGCCCCTTCGAGAGAGAATGTTTTTCCGGTTATTCTTTCCGTGAGCTTCTCGCACCTCTTCTCGGCGATTTCTTCCACCCCAGGCAAGCCACACCCTCCATTTGCATGATTGCAATGCAGGGAGATGGTTTATTCATTTACACTTGTTTAAAATATTGCTTTATCTATGTGTGATCTGTTCATGGCATTTCCCGGAGTATTGATTTGATCTTGATATTGCCATGATATTGCTTGGAGTTTTAGGCTTATATTTTTGATGATTATGTGGATGACACGTGCCTTTGGATTCTTAGTGGTTATTAGGATTATTTTCATGATGGTATCTGGTATTATTCTGGAGTATTACTTTGGATGACATGTGCCTTTGGATTCCTAGTGGCTATTAGGATCATTTCCATGATGGTATCTGGTATTAGTTTGGAGTATTACTTTGGATGACATGTGCCTTGGGATTCTTAGTCGCTATTAGGATTATTTTCATGATGTTATCTGTTAATTATATTTTGGAGTATTACTTTGGATATCATGTTGCCTTTGGATTATTAGTGGTTAGTATGATTATTTTCATGATGCTAGTTGATGTTTTGTTGCCTGGAGTATTATTTTTGGAAATGATGTTTACATGTGGATCTTAGTCGAATAGCTTTATTCTTGTTATTGGAGTAGTAGGATTATTGTTTTCAGATTCATCATGACAATAGTGATGTGCTACCCTTGGAGTATTTTGAGGTGATGATATTAGGCTTGGATTATTTGTTTGATTTTGCTACGACTTGGATTATAGTTTGATAGTTATCGGAGTATCAGTTATCACAGTTATACTTTTGGGGATAAATTCCGACATTAAGTTGGTCAGGTGCCACTGAACTAGGCTTTCTCCAGTGCAACCACATTTTCCTTTATTGGAAGGCCCTAATGCGGTCTATTGCCGTGCCTCTCGCTGGTGCCTCCAACTAGGGAAGGTTATGGGCATGCGGTACCCTGGCCTGGTAAGTAGACATAACCTTGTGCGCCCGTTGTTGTTGTTGTACCCGGGTTGTCCCTGTGTGGGACCGTTTATTGTTTTGGCCATGACGGTGGCCGTTGTGTCTTTGGTAGACACGGGGCCACCCAGGACTAGCCCAGTGGGGAGTGAGTCGGAGTGGCCGGGAGAGTGTCATGGCAGTAGATCGGTTTTGTCGGAACGTCGTTGGTCCACCCGAATGGGAGTGCGAGGCCATGGGTTCCGTGGTGTGGGTACACCGCGCTACCTCTGCAGAGTGTATTTAAATCTATCGATAGCCGCGTCCTCGATCATGGGCATGGGTTCGTACTAGGTCACACCGTTCGATCAACACCCACATGATGGAATGACTTATAGGTGATTTATATGTTGATATGTTGAGCAGTACAAATTGGCAGGATGTTGATGATTATGTTGGAGACCAAGTGTTGGTCATGGTAGTGATCGCCGGATGATCACGGTTGAGACCAAGTGTTGGTCATGGTAGTGATCACCGGAATGATCACCGTTTGGTTTGGATCACGAGGTGATTGAGATGGTATATTGCTTGGCCGGTTAGCCAAGAGTGATATGGTTATGGAGATCTGAGATGGTGATTTGTTAGTATTGTATGAGTTTCATACCATGGTTAGTAGTGGTTTCATCATAATAGTTGTTAATTTAATTAACCTGTTAAACGCTATGTTATTGTCTTGCCTTGATGTTTATGGTTGTTGTGCGCTTGCAAGTACATTCAATGTACTGACCTGGCGTGTCATGCCAGATTGCAGGTGATGCCATGATTGCTTGATGGCTTGTCGATTGTTGCCGTGCGTGCGATCTAGATCGTGTCCTAGCCAGAGTCCTTGCGGGGTGGAGTTCACTACGTTCGTCGTTGTTCTGCTGCTACGAGTTGTTCTACTGCTAGCATAGAGCAAGTGTAGTATTGCACGCGTAGTGTCGCCATGCTGATGTGCTTCTTTGTAACATCAGACCCTTGTACTATTATCCTTGTAATAAGAGCTGAATTGTTCTATGTCAAGGAGGGTCGTTTTCCAGAGACTTCTCCTCGATCTCTGGTCTGGAATACGGGGCATTCCGTTTTCTCTTAGCCGGCGTGCCACACCTTTTCTTCAAATAATCGGCGTAAAAGAGCACTCCGCAACCTCGCCAAAGTCAACCAAGTAGCTGCAGTAAACCCTTGGAACAATACGGTGGTAACTTTCACTATAAACGACGAACCAAGGGCCCGATCAGTCCGCGCACAGACCGCTTTGGTCTTAAATCCAATCGTCATCGGCTTTCGGCTCACTAAAGTACTCATGGACGGCGGCAGCGGCCTGAACCTCATCTACAAGGACACACTCGATAAAATGCAAATAGACAAGAGTCGCATCGAGCAGAGCAGCACAACCTTTTGAGGCATTTTCCCCAGTCGAGAAGCGTGATGCTCGGGGAAAATTAAACTTGATGTGGTATTCGGCACGGCGGAGAACAACAGGTCCAAAGAATTAATCTTCCATGTGGCACCTTTCAACAGTGGATATCACGCCCAACTGGGGAGAGACACATTCACATGCTTTCAAGCCATACCCCAGTACGGGTACATGAAGCTCAAAATGCCCGGGCAATAGAGTTATCACAATCACTAGTGATTCACACGTAGCACTCCATGCCGAAAAAAAAACCGCATCCCTGGCCCTCGAGGCATTATCCGAGGCTCTCGCGGCCGAGGAGCTCACCGCTCCATGTTCCAAAGTGGATAGAGACAACGTAATCCTCGATGAAAGGCCTACGTCCACTTCTTTCAAGCCAGCAGATGAAATAGTCAAATTCCAAGTTCACGTGATGGATCCTAATAAAACTGCAGCCATTGGACCATGGCTAGATCTGACGGTCGACACCGTGATATGTCTCCATTGTATCTACTTTTCCAAACACTTTTGACATTGTTTTGGACTCTAACTTGCATGATTTTAATGGAACTAACTGGGACTGACGCTGTTTTCAGCAGAATTGTTGTGGTCTTATTTTTGTAAATAAATAAAACTTCTCGGAATGACCGGAAAATCAACAGAGAATATTTTTGGAATTAATAAAAAATACTGGCGAAAGAATCAACACCAGGGGGTCCACATCCTGTCCACGAGGGTGCAGGGCGCCCCCCCTGGGTTGCGCCCCCTACCTCGTGGGCCCCCTGAGGCTCCATCGATATCAACTCCAACTCTATATATTCACGTTCGGAGAGAAAAAAATCAGAGAGAAGGATTCATCACGTTTTATGATACAGAGCCACTGCCAAGCCCTAATCTCTCTCGGGAGGGCTGATCTGGAGTCCGTTCGGGGCTCCAAAGAGGGGCATCCATTGTCGTCGTCATCATCAACCTTCCTCCGTCACCAATTTCATGATGCTAACCACCATGCGTGAGTAATTCCATCGTAGGCTTGCTGGACGCTGATGGGCTGTTTGAGATTTATCATGTAATCGAGTTAGTTTTGTTAGGGTTTGATCCCTAGTATCAATTATGTTCTAAGATTGAATTTCCTATGACTTTGCTATGCTTAATGCTTGTCACTAGGGCCCGAGTGCCATGATTTTAGATATGAACCTATTATGTTTTCAAGAATATATGTGAGTTCTTGATCCTATTTTGCAAGTCAATAGTCACCTACTATGTGTCATGATCCGGTAACCCCAAAGTGACAATAATCAGGACCACTCCCGGTGATGACTATAGTTTGAGGAGTTCATGTATTCACTAAGTGTTAATGCTTGGGTCCGGTACTCTATTAAAAGAAGGCCTTAATATCCCTTAGTTTCCAGTAGGACCCCGTTGCCACGGGAGGGTAGGAAAAAAGATGTCATGCAAGTTCTTTTCCATAAGCACGTATGACTATATTCGGAATACATGCCTACATTACATTGATGAACTGGAGCTAGTTCTGTGTCACCCTATGTTATAACTGTTGCATGAGGAATCACATCCGACATAATTATCCATCAATGATCCATTGCCTATGGGCTTTTCATATATTAATCTTTGCTTAGTTACTTTTCCGTTGCCACTGTTACAATCTCTACAAAACTACTACTGTTACTTTTGCTAACGTTACCGCTACTTCCATATTACTTTGCTACTAAATACTTTGCTGTAGATATTAAGTCTTCCAGGTGTGGTTGAATTGACAACTCAACTATTAATACTTGAGAATATTCTTTGGCTCCCCTTGTGTCGAATCAATAAATTTGGGTTCAATACTCTACCCTCGAAAACTGTCGCGATCCCCTATACTTGTGGGTTATCAAGAATATTTTCTGGCGCCATTGCCGGGGAGCATAGCTCTATTCTTTGAGTCACTTGGGATTTATATCTATTGATAATTATGAGGAACTTGAAAGATGAAAAATATCAAGATTTATCCCTCAACTACAAGGGGAGGTAAGGAACTGCCATCTAGCTCTGCACTTGATTCTCCTTCTGTTTTGAGTAAACTTGCGACACCTACTCCTGCTATTCATTTTGATATGTCGCATGTTATTGATGATGCCACTTCTGCTATGCAAGATGCTTATGGTGAAACTACTTCTATGCTTGATAATACTATGACATTAGGTGAATTTCTTGATGAAAAACTTGCTAGGGTTAGAGAGAATGAAATTATTGAAACTGATAATATTGATGAAAGTGATGATTAAGATTCTCCCCCTAAATATGAATTGCTTGATTTGCCTGAGGGTTATGTTATGGATGAAGAAACTGCTAGAGATCTTTTAGCTTGCAAAGATAGATATGATCTTAAGAAACTGTTAGCTAAGCTGAAAGAAAAATCTTTGAATGCTAGAATGAAATAAAACCCTACTTTTGCTACTTCACCTATCTGTATTTCTTATAAGGATTATGATTTCTCTGTTGATCCTGAGATAATTACTTTGGTTGAGTCTGGTCCGTTTTATGGCTATGAATCTGAAACTGTTGTGGCACATCTTACTAAATGAAATGATATAGCCAACCTATTTACTCATGATGAAAAAATTTGTTACTACTATATCCTTAAGTTATTTCCATTCTCATTAAAGGGTGATGCTAAAACATGGTTTAATTATCTTACTCCTGGTTGTGTGTGTAGCCCCTAGGATATGATTTATTACTTCTCTTCTAAATATTTCCCCGCTTATAAGAAACAAGCTGCCTTAAGGAAAATATATAATTTTGTGCAAATTGAAGAAGAGAGTCTCCCACAAGCTTGGGGGAGGCTTCTCCGATTACTTAATGCTTTGCCTGATCATCCTCTCAAGAAAAATGAAATACTTGATATCTTTTATAATGGACTAACCGATGCTTCCAGAGACCACCTGGATAGTTGTGCTGGTTGTGTTTTCAGGGAAAGAACTGCTGAGCAAGCTGAATTGCTATTGAATAATATATTGAGTAATGATAATGATTGGAAACTTCCTGAACCAACTCCTAAGCCAACTCCGAAGAAAAGGGGTATTCTTTTTCTTAGTCCTGAAGATATGCAAGAAGCAAAGAAATCTATGAAAGAAAAAGGTATTAAAGCTAAAGATGTTAAGAATTTACCACCTATTGAAGAGATACATGGTCTTGATAACCCTACAAAGTTAGTAAAGGTAAATTCTCTCTATAGATTTGGTAAGGGTGAAATATCATCTACTAAGTTTGCTAGCCAATGCTTGGATGAGTTTGATAATTTTATTGTTAGACAAGAAGACTTCAATGCTTATGTTGGTAGACAATTGAAACGAAATGCTTATATGATTGAACATTTGAGTGATTATATGTCTAGAGTTAAAGGTGAGCTTAAACTTATTAGTAAACATGCTTCTATGGTTACCACTCAACTAGAACAAGTGCTTAAAGCTCAGAATGATTTGCTCAGTGAATTAAATAATAAGAAAAATGATAATGATGTTAGAGTTGTGACTAGAGGGGGTAAAATGACTCAAGAACCTTTGTATCCTGAGGGCCACCCTAAGAGAGTTGAGCAAGATTCTCAGAGAACTAACGTGGATGCACCTCGTCCTTCTAAAAAGAAGAAAAAGAAAAATGATAGGACTTTGCATGCTTCTAGTGAACCTGTTGTTGACACACCTGAGAATCCCAATGATATTTCTATTTCTGATGCTGAAACACAATCTGGTAATGAACATGAACCTAGTGATAATGTTAATGATGATGTTCATGTTGATGCTCAACCTAGCAATA
This sequence comes from Triticum dicoccoides, assembly GCF_002162155.2. Classification (NCBI taxonomy): domain Eukaryota; kingdom Viridiplantae; phylum Streptophyta; class Magnoliopsida; order Poales; family Poaceae; genus Triticum; species Triticum dicoccoides. The sequence goes on along the minus strand of NC_041382.1, from coordinate 381,773,428 downwards.
ACAATGATGTAGAGATTGAACCTACTGTTGATCTTGATAACCCACAATCAAAGAATCAACATTATGATAAGAGAGGCTTCATTGCTAGGAAGGACGGTAAAGAAAGAGAACCATGGGTTCAAAAACCCATCCTTTTCCTCCTAAACCATCCAAGAAAAAGGATGATGAGGATTTTGAGCGCTTTGCTGAAATGATTAGACCTATCTTTTTGCGTATGCGTTTGACTGATATGCTTAAAATGAATCCTTATGCTATGTACATGAAAGATATTGTTACAAATAAAAGAAATATATCGGAAGCTAAAATTTGCACCATGTTTGGCAATTATAGTTTTAAAGGTGGAATACCTAAGAAACTAGGAGATCCAGGAGTACCGACTATACCATGCTCCACTACTAGGGAAAACCCTAGTAGTAGCGCTTGAAATATGCATAGCAGTAGCGCTGGGTCCAGTGCTACCACTAAGGCGCTACAACAAACTAGTAGCAGTAGCGCTGGAAAGGGAGTGCTACTGCTATACCTAGTTAGCGGTAGCGCTTTCCTTTGGACATCGCTACTGCTACTTGTAAGTAGCAGTAGTGGTTGTTCTAAAAAGCGTTGCTACTAAATTTTCCTGTTTATATACAGTACTTCCATCATATGATTTCATGACCATGATTACTTATTATATAACAGTGGGTGAAATGAACGTGGAGTAGATTCAAGTGGAGGCAACATGTGGTGCATGTCGAAAGTACTACTCTAATCCAAACTTGATCTAGTTTGGATTAGTAGTACTTTCGATGTGCACCACATGTTGGCTTCACTTGAATCTAATCCAGGTTCATTTCACCTACTATTATATATAATAAGTAATCATGCTCATATAACAACTTAGCATCATGCATCATCGATCATAATAATAAATAACTCATCATTGGTATCATAATAACAAGCCATACTCATCATCATCGATCATACAACTTCTACTCGATACCACATCATCATCATAGGCATCTAACCAATCCTACTTAGTTGTTCTTAGAACACGATCATGAGTATTATTAACTAGGACCTACTACCTTCTCTTAGGTAAAATAGCATAAAACAAGATAGGCCATGACTCTCCATTATGAAGAATGGAGATTATCATGTCTTCAATTCTTTCCTTTCGCACAATGTTGCTTCCAAGTACCTCCTTACGACTGTCCATACATTTTTTCCATTCTTTGATTTTCATGTCTCCAGTTCTTTTAGAAATCCAATATGGACAGGTGAGATTCGTATGATGACCTGGCCATATGTTCAAAATATCAAGGCGACCATTCTGATACATCAGATGAGGCACACAATCATTCGGGATTTTCTGTTGAAAAACATAGTAATAACTTTGTAGTTAGCAATGTAGTTAAGTTTTAAAAGAATTTATGCAAAAGATGCACGGATGTCGTAATACTAAAAAATCTTAACAATGAATCTCCATGGATGTTACCGTAGTTCAACACGTGCACTAGTGGCACGTATTGACCATAATGTGGAGGAGTTTTATAATAGATATTGTAATTCTCAAGACCAGTACAAAATGCGACCAGATGATTTTTCTCCTGATAAGTTAACTCAGAGCCATCAGTGTAGTAGGTTCTGTCTACCATGTTCTGCACATTGTTTGAACAATGAAAATAAGCTGTCAATGGAAATAAGCTATCAACTATTTTGAAATGAACAATATAAATTAGTTGATAACTATGTTTGAGAAACTCACATAGCGGTAGAATTGGAAGCGTATCAACAAGGACCCAAATGTCCATATTGTCTTGGTCGATGTCAGGATCACCAAGATCCATGGTGACAAGCATACCCTCATAAAAACCATACATCTTGCAAAGTGCTTCCCAATTTTTGCAACCAAAATGGGTTACGCTCTCCAAATTATACAGATTTACTTCAAAATCCACATCATGATGGGTCTTTAGGTGAACTTTCTTTGTTTCGATTTTTCATGGTCTTCAAAACCCATCCTCTCCAAGACATAGTGTCTTGCATGACATGGGATAAGCTACTCAAATTGTAATAGATGAAAATTACACATTGAAATAGTTGAATTCATGCTATATATATTATGAAAAAACACTTGTCGTCATTGCGTACCGTTTCAACATCGAAGGTCTCCTCGAGCTTAATGCTAAAGCGCCGATCTTCGTCTAGGTGAGGCCTGTCGCACAGACCTCGGTCGTCGTTGCACCAGCTGCACTCCCCCGGGAGACTTTCATCGTCCGATGACGACATTTCCTACGTTCATAATTCAAAGATTAAACTTGTACAATTCAATATATGTACTATAAAAATTAAATTAGATCATTATTATTCATCACGGGTTGACTATCGGTCTACCGAGTCTATATGGTGGAGACTCTCCCTCACTGATTCCTCTCTGTCATTTGCGACCGTCGGTGATGGTCGTTACTCCTCCTTCCCCTAGTGCATAACAGAGGTCTAGCACAAGGAGAAGAAGGAGAAACGACCCCCAGGACAACAGTCGGGATTCTTCGTCCTCTCTTATATATGGTGGATACACAACCTCATATGCTTTTCGACCGTCGGTGATGGTCGTTATTCCTCCTTCCCCTAGTGCATAACAAAGGTCTAACACAAGGAGAAGAAGGAAAAACGGCCCCCACGACAACAGTCAGGCTTCTTCGTCCTCTCCCATATATGGTGGATACACTCCCTCACTGATTTTTCGACCTTTGGTGATGGAGCCTCGACAGACTTAAAGTCAACCCGAAATGTAGTTCAATTATTTTTCGAGAAAATCTAGGACACTTGATATTTCCCACATATTCTAGCACAAGTCATGCCAGAATTCACGGAAAAATCTGGCATGACCTTTGCTAAAAAAGGACATATCAAGGGCCTGAAATTTTTGGGAATGGAAATTAATCAACACTCTGGCAAAACATAGGCCACTATAGGAGGTGTAAACTGCAAGCATGGCCAGCCACTTGGGCAAGCACATATCCTATTTGAGCAACACAAGATATACATGTTTATATCTACATCATATGGGCAAGGACATATCTAAATCGCAAAATAAATTAGTATTCAAATTAGCATTCATTCAATAAGCAAAACTAAATCATCTTTTTCGTCCGTACATCGTTGACTATTATCACTAATAGATCTCGAATAGTATCATTCATATAACATAACTAATACAGCTAAAACCATAGTGAACGATGAGTATCGACACAGGCGATGGACACCCAAAGAGAAGGAACAATCACAAGATCATATATCTAGTGAGATCCCTGAAGAACCTCCCAGGTATTGGAGAACCTGCCCCCAACGCAACCATGTAGGAACGGACGTGCTCGTCCTCCTAGCTGACATGGTGACGTACCACCTCCGTGGGGTCCTCAAGCCTCCGCACTGTCACTGGCCGACGCGACCGCCACCAAAGAAGGTTCGGGTCAACGACGGGCTGGCTCCTCACCAAGCTGTGCCCCCGGAAGGTAGCACCTCCCAGTACCAACCCGGCGGAGCCCAATCTCGGACATGGCTCCTCACCAAGCCAAGGCCTCCTCTGCCGAGTCGACGACGAGGGTGCGGGATAGGCATCGTCGACGTGGATGCGGGAATAATTGCTTTAACTGAAAAAATAACAACAAATGTGACACCTAATAAACACCTAAACTCTATTAACTACACCTAATTAAAAACCTACATTTTGAACATGATTCGATCATAACTAGGGTTCATACTAGATTATTCTAAGATTAAACACCTAAAATACCTAAATTAAATTAACAACATGGGGTGACTGCTCTCACCTCGATCGAGGTCGGAGGGGGTCGGTGACGGGGATGACGGCGGGGATGATGCAGGGGCTCCTTGATTTCTGCAAAAACAAAATATAAACAAAAAATATTATCGTCATCTTAGGACTTAGTGAAACTCCATAAGCTACATTAAATTATTCTATTCAAATTTACTTATAATTTCCTATTCTATTCAAATTTACTTACTCAAATTTTCCAAAAATTTCCTATTCTATTCAAAAGACCTACATTTACTTATTTTTTCAGTTTCATATTTTATTCTATTAAAATTTACTTATTCAAAATTTCTAAAAATTTCCTATTCTATTCAAAAGACCTACATTTACTTATTCTTTTCAAATTACCTATTCAAATTTTCTGAAATCAAAATATACTAAAAACCTACATTTACTAAAAACAAAAACCTATTTACAGCAAGGGGGAGGAGGAGGTATGGGAGGAGGCCAGGAGGAGGGGAAGGAGGAGGAGGAGGAGAGAGCAGGAGGGGGA
>NC_041382.1:381605999-381768642 GCF_002162155.2 Triticum dicoccoides | reverse complement strand
GAGGAGGGGGGCCGCCAGAGAGGGAGGAGGAGGAGGGGGCCACCGGAGAGGGATGAGGAGGAGGGGGCCGCCGGTGGAGAGGGAGGAGGTGGGGCCGCTGGCGCTGGAGAGGGAGGAGGAGGAGGGAGGGATCGACCTTGGGGTGGAGGAGGAGGACGGCGACGGCGATGGAGGCGACAGAGAGGCGACGGAGGAGACAGAGAGTGTGAGGGGGAGAGTGAGAGGACACGCGGGCCGGTTAATTTGGATAAGGGCCCCTGGTGGTAGCGCTTGTCCATAAAAAGCGCTACTGCTAAAATCTGTAGCAGTAGCGCTTTCTGAAGAAAAGTGCTACTGCTAAAATCAATAACAGTAGCTCTCTCAGTATAAAAGCGCTACTGCTAACGCTAAGCATGTAATTTTTTTCAAAAATACATTGGTCATCAATGATCTTTTTGTGTAGAATCTAAATTGTCAATAGGAATCTTCTACGGTTTAAGAACCAGCGAAGATTCCTATTGCAGCCACATATCTTACACATAGAGTTCAATGAAGAATAATTGGTTGTGATGGTTTGAGAAGCACCATATTTAAGGTGGTAAAAATTCTGTTCGTGGAGCGAGGTGGGACTAAACTTTGGGCTTATTTGCAGCGAACTAGATATATCAGTAGCGCTGGTAAGGAAAAAAGCGTTGTTGCTAAGATCAATAGTAGTAGCGCTTTTTTCCCATGAGCTACTAGTATCCCTAACATACCTGGAACGGTCTGGCAGTTTTAGTAGTAGCGTGTTTTCCATGTCCAGCGCTACTACCATGCCCATAGTAGTAGTGCTCGTAGTGCAACGCTACTACTAAGTAGCAGCAGTGTCTACTCTTTTCCAGCGCTACTACTATGCTACTGTGTATAATTATTTTCCTTGTAGTGCTCCATTAAAAGAAACTATGTTAAAATTGCTTTATGTGATCTTGGAGCCGGTGTTAGTGTTATGCCTCTCTCTTTATATCATTGACTTGATTTGAATAAGTTGACACCTACTGCAATATCTTTGCAAATGGCCAATAAATCAACTGCTATACCTGTCGGTATTTGTGAGGATGTGCCTGTTGTGGTTGCTAACGTTACTATTTTAAAAGACTTTGTTATTCTTGATATTCCTGAGGACGATAGTATGTCTACTATTCTTGGTAGACCCTTTTTGAATACTGTAGGGGCTGTTATTGGTTGCAACAAAGGCAATGTCACTTTTGATGTTAATTGTAATGAGCATACAATACATTTTCCGAGGAAACAACCTCAAGTCCACAATACAAATTCTATTGGAAAAACTTCAACAATTACTATTGGAGGTTTTGAATTTCCTCTTCCTACTGTCAAAAAGAAATATGATATTCTTATTGTTGGGGATGTGCATATCCCTATTGAGGTAACTTAGTGTTATTCGAAAATTCTCCAGTTCCATGAGATTCGAAAAGAGTTTGTTAACAAGACTTGATTGACCTTGTTAGTGGATTCCTTTTGATGAGCATGAGATGGATGAAGTTAGAACGCAAAACTCTCTATACCCTCCTTTTACTTCCTGTTATTTAGATTAAATAAAGCAAAAAATAGTATTTTCTGTCTGTTTTTGAATTATCCTTGCAATAAAAAAATACCCCGAAAATAAAAGTTCTGCAAATGTCCTGAAAATGAAATATGATTTTTCTACAATATTTAAGAATTATTGGCACTAAGAACACACCAGGGGGCCACACCACCTGGCCACGAGGGTCAAGGGCGCATCCACCCCCGGGGCGTGCCCCCCTGCCTTGTGGACCCCACGTGGGCCCCCTCCACTTATTCTAGCACCCACACACTTTGTCTTCCTCCAGAAAAATCCTCCCTATTATTGAGCTTGCATGCCAAATTTATGTGGTCAAAAGTAGTTTTAATACATGATATGGCCTCTAGGCACTTGTAGGAGTAGTTGCTATCAATCTTGTTGAGTTTGGTTCACTTTTATTTTGAGTCACTAAAAATTTCAGAATTTTTTCAGAGGAATATATTGTTTAGGAAAATGTACCAAGGTAGTTCCTCAAGAAAGAAATGACCAAGGCTCGCGATACGTGAGCTGGACGACGAACCACCAAGGGAAGCTCAAGTGTGGCCTTGGGAATGGCCGTCAGAGGAGTGTATGGTCTAGGCAGGCATCAAGGATGAATTTGACGCGTATGTGTGTAACGTTGGTCTTGAGGGCTTCGTGTCAGATAAGTGCCGGCAATACCGCTATCTAACTGATTCCTTTGTGAGAAGGTTTAAGTTTACATCCTCATGAAATTCTCACACTGTTTTATTTGATCTTTATGATAAATCATATAACATGGACCTAGAAGAATTTAATATTGCTTGTAAACTCCCGCACTGGGGCAATGTTAGTGAACCTCGCAAATCTGACTATAAAGACTTTCTTGCTAGTATCAGTATGGGGGAATCTAGAGAAATCACACAAGCTACCATAGGGAGCATTCATTTCCCTTCCATACATTATTTTGCTCTCTTCATTGATAGATGCATTAACGGTAAAGATGAGGCTTGTCACATGTGCGTTCCAGATCTCAGTGTCCTCAAGAGTGCGGTATTAGGTGATAAACAATATAACTTGGGGGCCATTGTTGCATGAAGGTTGCATCACAATAGCGTAAGCGGAGATTTGTTTGGTCGAATTTATGCAACTCGTGTAGCTAATTATCTTAATATACGCATACATGGAAATGATATAGAGTTACCTCCTGCTTACCTAGATTATAATGCCATGGTTCGCCATCAGTTTATTGAGAGGAATGAACAATTCCTCTAGTACCGACTAATCTTTGACAGACGATGCACCATCCATCTTTCCCTCCCTGCTCCTACTTTCTTCGACTTTCAGGCAAAAAGGAGATATGTTATAACCAGGGAGGAAGCGAACGAATATGAGAGGAGGACGGAGGCAACTCGCCTCCAAGGTGCAGCTCATCAGGCAGTAGCTGCTACATCTCAGTATGACCCCAGTTACAACTTTGGATATCCACCAGGCCATCAGTGGCCATAGACCAACTTAGGCCAAAAGCCTAAGCTTGGGGTAGTACGTATTTCTCACCGGCATTACATTCATCTTTGCACACTCATTCTAGTTGTCGGTGCTCATACTTTTCCATTGTACTATCCATGCTAGTTTATTTTATTTTCTAAGCCTTCTTCCCGTGTAAATAGTTTTATTTCCTTTCTTTTCTTTGGGGGCCGAGAGGAGAAGACCATAATGAAAATGTTGAGTGGCTCTCATATGCATTATTGTTGATTTAACAAAGAGCCCATATTACCATGTCTTCTCCCTTGTATTGAATGCTTGCAGATTCTAGCTTATTCCAATGCACGTGCACTATTATTATTTTCCACACCGTTCGGTCGTGCAAGTGAAAGGCAATAATGATGATATATGATGGACTGATTGAGATGAGAAAAGCTGGTATGAACTCGACCTATCTTGTTTTTGTAAATATAATTAGTTCATCGTTCCTGATTCAGCCTATTATGAATGAAACATGTTTGCAATGACAATTAAAGATTATAGTTGCTCATGCCATGCTTAATTAGCTAGGAGTTTATAATGGTTTACCTCGCGTGCCAACATGCTATTAAAATGGTTGTGATGTGGTATGATGGGGTGATATCCTCCTTTGAACGATTCGAGTGGCTTGACTTGGCACATGTTCACGCATGTAGTTGAAACAAAATCAACATATCCTCCATGATATTTATGTTCATGGTGAATTATATCCTACTCATGCTTTCACTCAGTGTTGATTAATTTTAATGCATGTTCATGACTGTTGTCGCTCTCTAGTTGGTCACTTCCCGGTCTCTTTCTAGCCTTCACTTGTAGTAAGCGGGAATACTGCTTGTGCATCCACTTCCATAAACCCCAAATGTTATTCCATATGAGTCCACCATACCTTCCTATATGCGGTATCTACCTGCAGTTCCAAGTAAATTTGTATGTGCCAAACTCTAAACCTTCAAATGAGACTCTGTTTTGTATGCTCGAATAGCTCATGTATCAACTAGGGTTGTCTATATCTTCCATGCTAGGTGGGTTATTCTCACGAGGAGTAGACTCCGCTCCTCATTCACGAGAAAATGGCTGGTAACCGGGATGCCCAGTCCCATGCTTAAATTAAAATAATTGCAAACAAAAACCCCCCAGGATTCTTGTTAGTTGGAGGCACCTGTTGTTTCGGACAAGCCATGGATTGATGTTTGTTGGTGGTGGGGGAGTATAAACTTTACCATTCTCTTTGGGAACCGCCTATAATGTGTGTAGCATGGAATATATCGAGATCTCTTGGTTGTTATGTTGACAATGAAAGTATACCACTCAAAATATTATTTATCTCTGTTTCAAAACTCAAGTTCTGGCACCTCTACAAATCTCTGCTTCCCTCTGAGAAGGGCCTATCTTTTTTACTTTTATGTTGAGTCATCATCCACTTATTAAAAAGCAAAAGTTGGAGAGCACCGCTGTCATGTGCATGCATTACTACAAATTTTAACTGTGATCGGGTCTCTTTTACCATGAATTACAATGTTTAGTCAGTCCTTGATCTTGAGAGGTGCTCTACATTTATGTTTTGCGGTCTCACAAAGGGCTAGCGAGATACCATCTTGTTATATCATATGATGATTATTTTGAGAAAGTGTTGTCATCCGAGATTTATTATTATTGCTCGCTAGTTGATTATGCCATTGATATGAGTAAACATGAGACCTAAATGTTATTGCGAATATGGTTGGTTCATAACCTTTGTTGAAAACATGAATGCTGGCTTTACATATTTACAACAACAAGATCAAATAGAGTTTGTAAAAGTTTTTATTTATCACTTTTAGTTTGTAAACTGAATTGCTTGAGGACAAGCAAAGGTTTAAGCTTGGGGGAGTTGATACGTCTCCATCGTATCTACTTTTCCAAACACTTCTGACCTTGTTTTGGACTCTAACTTGCATGATTTGAATGGAACTAACCCGGACAGACGTTGTTTTCAGCAGAATTGCCATGGTGTTATTTTTGTGTGCAGAAATAAAAGTTCTTGGAATGACCTAAAAATCAACGGAGAATATTTTTGGAATTAATAAAAAATTCTGGCGAAAGAATCAACACCAGGGGGAACACACCCAGTCCACGAGGATGCAGGGCACGCCCCCTGCCTCGTGGGCCCCGTGAGGCTCCACCGACGACAACTCCAACTCTATATATTCATGTTCGGGGAGAAAAAATCAAAGAGAAGGATTCATCGCGTTTTATGATATGGAGCCGCGGCCAAGCCCTAATCTCTCTCGCGAGGGCTGATCTGGAGTCCGTTCGGGGCTCCGGAGAGGGGAATCCGTCGCCATCGTCATCGTCAACCTTCCTCCATCACCAATTTCATGATGCTCACCGCTGTGCGTGAGTAATTCCATCATAGACTTGCTAGACGGTGATGGGTTGGATAAGATTTATCATCTAATCGAGTTAGTTTTGTTAGGGTATGATCCCTAGTATCCATTCTGTTCTAAGATTGATGTTGCTATGACTTCGCTATGCTTAATGCTTGTCACTAGGGCCCGAGTGCCATGATTTCAGATCTGAACCTATTATGTTTTCATGAATATATGTGAGTTATTGATCCTATTTTGCAAGTTAATAGTCACCTACTATGTGTTATGATCCGGTAACCCCGAAGTGACAATAATCGGGACCACTCCCGGTGATGAATATAGTTTGAGGAGTTCAAGTATTCACTAAGTGTTAATGCTTTGGTCCGGTACTCTATTAAAAGGAGGCCTTAACATCCCTTAGTTTCCAATAGGACCCGGCTGCCACGGGAGGGTAGGACAAAATATGTCATGCAAGTTCTTTTCCATAAGCACGTATGACTATATTCGGAATACATGCCTACATTACAATGATGAACTGGAGCTAGTTCTGTGTCACCCTATGTTATAACTGTTGCATGAGGAATCGCATCCGACATAATTATCCATCACTGATCCATTGCCTACGAGCTTTTCACATTGATCTTTGCTTAGTTACTTTTTCATTGCCACTGTTACAATCACTACAAAACTACTACTGTTACTTTTGCCACCGTTACCGCTACTTCCATATTACCTTGCTACTAAATACTTTGTTGCAGATATTAAGTCTTTCAGGTGCGGTTGAATTGATAACTCAACTATTAATACTTGAGAATATTCTTTGGCTTCCCTTGTGTCGAATCAATAAATTTGGGTTGAATACTCTACCCTCGAAAACTGTTGTGATCCCCTATACTTGTTGGTTATCACGCCGCTCTAAGAGCATTCCTGCGCGAGAATTAGGACATCTTTGTCTGGCATCCCATGGATATGCCAGGAATCCCGTGCAGACTGGCCAAACACAGCCTCAACACAGTAAAGGGGTTCAAGCCAGTTAAGCAAACATTGCGGCGATTTTCTGAACCCAAGCTACAAACTATGGGGGAGGAGCTAGCCAAACTACTTGAAGCCGGGTTTATTAGAGAGATCAAACATTAGGATTGGCTAGCTAACCTGGTCATGGTGCTAAAGAAGGACAAATCCTGGCGCCTTTGTGTTGATTTCAAAGACCTCAACAAGGCTTGCCCTAAAGACCCCTTCCCACTACCCCGCATTGACCAAATCATTGATGCAACTACAGGACACAATTCAATATGTTTCCTCGACGCATACTCCGGATACCATCAGATTAAGATGAAGGAATCCGATTAGGCCACAATGACATTTATACTCTTTACGGGCATTTTTGCTTCAACACTATGCCTTTTGGACTCAAAAATGCCGGCACCACTTACCAGCGCATGATTCAAACATGCCTGGAAAAGCAAATTGGCAAGACTGTGGAGGCATATGTAGATGATGTAGTCATCAAAACTAAACATGTCGAATCATTGGTGGACGACTTACGCCTTACATTTGACAACCTCCGAACATATGACATACAACTCAATCCGGAAAAATGTGTTTTCGGTGTTCCGACCGGAAAGCTACTCAGATTCATTATTCCCAATAGAGGAATCGAAGCAAATCCACCAAAATCCAAGCCCTGTCATAGTTGCCAACACCAGCAGACCTAAATCAGGTCCAAAAACTAGTTGGGTGTGTGGCAGCCTTGAGCCACTTTATTTCCAGATTGGGAGAGAAGGCGCTGCCTCTATATCGCCTGCTCCGACATACCGACCACTTCGGGTGGACGGACACGGCAACAGCCAGGTTGGAAAAAATAAAACTCTGCTAGCAAACAACCCAATCCTTGCCGCACCTAACATCGACGAACCTATTCTTCTGTACATATCTGCACCTCACCTAGTGGTGAGCGTTGTGCGCGTCGTTAAACGAGAGGAAGAGGGACACAAGTTCCCACTCCAAAAACCAGTATATAATGTATCGGAGGTTCTCACACCATGCAAATCCCGATACCCGCACTATCAAAAGATAGCGTATGCGGTTTTCATGGCATCTCGGAAGCTGTGGCACTACTTTCAAGAGTGCTCGATCATGGTGGCCTCCGAGGTACCGCTCAATGACATCATAAACAATCGAGATGCCACTGACCGCATTGCCAAATGGGCTATCAAGCTCTTACCATTTGAAATAACATACAAGCCATGCCGAGCTATTAAATCTCAGGTGTTGGCCGACTTTGTCGCTGAATGGACAGAAGCTGAACTCCCTAAAGAGTACGACACATATTCCAACTGGGTGATGTACTTCAATGGCTCTAAAATGTTGGCCGGACTAGGGGCTGGTGTCATCCTAACGTCCCCCATAGGTGACACAGTCCGTTACCTATTACAAATCATGTATACAGACTCCAATAGCTGCAGCCGAATATGAGGCACTAATGCATGGTCTTCGGATGGCTGTTTTCTATGGGCATACAACGCCTTGAGGTGTGCGGGGACTCAAACCTCGCAATATCCCAAATAAATGGATAATTTGATGCAAAAGATCCAAAGATGGTGGCCTACCACAACACCGTACTCAAAATATCAGCTCGGTTTGAGGGGCTCGAGTTTCATCATGTGGCCCGAGACAGTAATCAAGCAGCAGACATCCTTGCTCGAATGGGCGCTAAACGCGACCCCGTCCCACCTAACACCTTCGTGGAAAGGCTTTTCAAGCCATCTGCGGTATGGCAGGACGAGAGCGGAAATACCTGTCCGGCGCCGACCACACCCTCAGATGTCGAACACGATTCAGATATCATTGGGGGCTCGGGAACCGAACCAATGCCTTCTTCCCACATAATCATGGCGGTGATCAACCCATGGACTAAACTCATCTTAGCCTACCTCAATAGGCAGGAGCTCCCTGATGACCAGAACGAGGCCCGTTGCATAGTTCGACGCTCCAAAGCCTACAAAGTCCATGAAGGAGAACTCTACAAGAAAAGTACTACCGGAGTCCTTCAAGATGTATCTCCAAAGAGGAGGGGCGGCAGCTCTTGGCCGAAATACATGCTGGTATTGGTAGCCATCATGCCGCAGCTCGGGCCCTTGTAAGTAAGGCCTTCCGTACATGTTTATTTTAGCCCACGGCCCGAGCAGACGCACATGACCTCGTACAACGCTATGTCGGATGCCAGTTTTTGCCAATCAAAGCCATATGCCACCCACTACAGTACGAACAATCCCCATTACTTGGCCTTTCATGGTCTGGGGGCTGGACATGGTCAGACCCCTTAAAGGGGAAGCCATAAGAAAAAATACTTGCTGGTTATGGTAGATAAATTCACTAAGTGGAAAGAGGCAAAACCAGTTAAAATGGCTGAAGCCGGATCGGTGATAGACTTTATACCCGGTATCATACACCGTTATGGTGTCCCACACAGTATTATTACTGACAACGGCTCTAACTTTACAGCTGACAAGGTGAAAACTTGGTGTGCTAATCTGGGCATTAAGCTCGATTACGCCTCCGTATATCACCCCCAAACAAACGGTCAAGTTGAATGGGCCAACGGCCTGATAATGAGTGCATCAAACCCAAACTAATGCGATCCCTAAAGGAGTCGGACAAACACTAGGTCAAGGAGCTAGACTCCATACTCCAGGTGCTGCAGACCATGCCCAATCGCAGGACCGGATACACACCGTTCTTCATGGTGTACGGCACAGAGGCTCTCTTGCCATGTGATATTATTCATGACTCACCTCGAGTGCGCATGTATGAGGAGAGAGAGGCCAAGCTCGATCGGCAGGATGACTTAGACGGCTTTGAGAAGGAGTGCGATGTTGCAAAAGCCTGTTTCGCATTCTACCAACAACAAGGTCGAAGATACCAAAGGAGAGAAGTGCGGGCAAAGACTTATAACGTCGGTGAACTCGTTCTACGCCTACTAGAGACGAAAAAGGACAAGCTCAAGTCCAACTTGGAGGGTCCCTTCATTATAGATGAAGTTCTCACTGGAGGAGCCTATCGCCTTCGCAATGCATCGGATAATCGCTTAGAGCCGAACCCATGGAACACTGCTCGACTCCGAAGATTCTACGCGTGAGTCCGGACACATACCTTTGTTCGTTCCCTATTTCTCCTGTTTCATTTTTTCGCTTTTTTCGTTTTTTTATGATTTCTAGCATGTGTTTTCGGTAAGCCACACACTTGAGGGGTATGCATCCTTAAATGTACACACCCCATCATAATTGGGGGCTTCTCTCAATAGAAGCTTTTATTATTTTGAGCATAAAGCTCACCATATATGTTGTTTTCTCACATACGTCCTGTCTTCGCCATTATATGCACCTCTATGACTTAAGTTTTTGCCAAGCTGGGTTGCCTGGCTCCTGTGCTTATGCTCTATGTTGCCGCTTGTTCGGCTAGGGCATAAAGGGAGCACCTCTGCGATTGTTACAATCGGGTCATCCGGACATTTACCTCAAACGGGTGAAGCCGAAAGCTAGCGTTCTTAAGGGAATAATTGGTCAGCGGACAAACGATGAACTGCCTTCGTGGCAATATAAACTATCAAAATACAAAGACTCTGGTGATTATTTCGCACCACGGCTTAGGCATGTATACATAAGGCAGGCTGACCAAGGGAGAGGAACCCTTAATGGAACTATTCTCTCTGGAAGATGTTTCTTACATTAAAAAGTAATATAACATAGCTCCCTGAATACAGTTTGTCTATTCACGCACTATGGCCAGATTGCCTGGTTTCCGAACATACTTGGTGTTCCCCACAGGTATAGTGTTCCGGAACACTCCAACACTTGGGTTTCAGAGGTCGAAGCGGAAGGTCTGCCATGACAATCTTTTACAATTCATACGGAGACAAGTATGATGATAAAGTGTATTGTTACATGAAATCACACACCTACTCTTTATCTTTACAATCTATCAGGTTGTCTAGTTTACAGTCCTCCTGTGAGAATTTGGCAGCTATCTTTACTTGATCGTACACCAAGCTAACCGGGATTTCATGTTGGTCTGGTCCCCGAGGTGTGACCTGGGCCATATGATTCGGATCAAGTCCGGTATACCGCGTTTTCACCATGGCCCAGGCCTCTCGTACACCTTCTCGACATGCTGATGCCTTCCACAACTCAAAATGAAGGTGAGCTCCCTTGAATAACTCTCCGAGCTCCCCCAACATTCCTGGAGGAGAATAAGATGGCCATAAAGCCTTAGCCATGTTCCTCATTGCTTTCCGAGCTCACTCCTGCACTCTTGATAGCTCCTGCAATAAGTCGCCTTGAAATCCAGACACTTCTCCTTTGGGCCTCCCAGTTAACAAACCTACAGGAACAAATCTCGTAAAAAAATTCCATCAGGGGATCTTATGAAAGTTAGGTTCAGGGACATACTAAATATGCCGCCTTTTAGCTTTCGGTTCTCCTTCAAGGCATCCGACAGTTTGGCTCTTACATCCTTTAGCTCCTCGGCTTGCTTGATGTTGGCATCTTGTAGTTTGTTCTTCTCATTAATGGTCCGTGTTAATACATGTTGATCAGCGGCTTCTTGCCCTTCGGCATGTTGCTTATCCGCCTAAGCAGCCTTTAGCCTCTCCTCCAACTGATCGGCCGATCCTGCTGCCGTAAACAAAACAATGAATATTCAAAAATCATTGTTAGCACAAAATCGTATTTCTGGACACTATTGTGCTTACCATACGGAGCCTTCTTGGATTTCTTCAAATTTTCCAGTTCGGTGGTGGCAACAGTTAGCTTGGTCCGACATTCTTCAAGCTCCTTGGACAACGTCTTATTTTTAGCCGCGAGTACCTGATAATATCAAACAACCCTTAAATCAGTTGGGACAACTGCTTCAAGTCTCGGGGGCTACTGGCACAGGATTATTGAATCTACACAAAAATTTCTTACCCGCACATCCTTGGAAAGCTGGTGAGTGGCTCTGGGAAGTCCATCCCGAGCAGCTCGGATAAATGTATCCGCGGAGCTAAGGGCGTTGAACGCCTCTTCGCTAAAACTTAGGTCGCGCATGGCCTCTTTTCGCCGCCGATGATTCATCGCGCTCTCCACTCCAGAATTGGTGACGGACACATTATCCGAATCCTCTTGGAGATGACAATCCGGCATTTTACCCGTATCAACCCTTGTCCTTATAGCAGGGTCCGGGGCCGAATTGCTCGATGCATGGCTGGCGAGGTCCGCGGATATAGTCCTGCGTATGCTCTTCCTACAAAATGGCCCAACGTAAAACATCACAATTCGGTATGTCCAACGAATGTGTGTTAAAACCTATACCTTTTTGGTGAAGGCACGGACTCGGTAGTGTCACCGTTTGCCCTTCTTTTCAGAGACTCGCCCTACGCGTGCATCGCCTTCTTAGAGGACGCCTTTGATGCAGCTCGGCGAGATGAGCGCCGCCCCTTCCGAGCATGAGACATTGTGGTGGGTGAGGTGCAATTAAGAAACTCTTTTGGAGGAGACGTCTCCTGGGTAGTTACATGGGAGGAGGGCAGAAGGCTGGGATAGCCGGCTATATTAGCTACTTCCGTGCCATCGTAGTTTGTCTGATAAAATACTCCCTCCTTAGTTCTATGAATATATCCAAATCTTCTTCATATTCGGGATCCAGGTCTCGAACATGGTCCACAGGCTGCGGAGCGAGGCTGTTGATCCCCTCGATGACCATTCTCCATTCCTCTTAAAAGTAGCCGGATTAAGTTCGAGTAGCATAACCCTGGAAAATGGTTGAGTAAGGCCAATAATCGAAAAACTCACCAACTCGATGGGGTTATACATAGAAAATCCTTCCCGACATTTCAAGTGAGTGAAGTCTTCCTTCTCCCCTTTCAAAAGGTCAGCTAAGATTGTGGCCATGGCGGCAAAATTATCCGGACCCTTGCGTAGACAAAGGGATGCATCGTTCTCCCCATTGCAATGCCACATGGGAAAACTCCTAGATTGGAGCGGCTGAACACATCACGTTATTGAAATTTCCATTACCTCGATTATAGATAGTCCAGAGTTGAAAAGTACTCTAATCTTGCTTGCTAGCCTCTCGACCTCTACAATGTCTTCTTCCTCGAGGCTTAGGGGATGCCAGCTAATGCGTTTCTTTAAGGGAGTGCTGGAGAATTCGATAAGACCGCGCCATATTGGGTCTGGCAGAACGATGTCTTCAATATAAAACCATTCCGAGAGCCACTCTTCCGATGCCTTCTTCGGAGTGATGGACAGGTGTCCTGTCCCGGCTATGCACCATACCTCGATGCCACCCACCTCGAATATAGATCCCTTTGGGAGTGAGGGACGAGGCAGAAAAATTTCCGCCATAGCTCGAAATGAGCCTCACAGCCTAGGAATAGCTCACAAAGAGCAACGAAGCCCGCGATATGCAGGATGGAGCCTGGTGTTAGATTGTGCAGTTGGAGGCTGTATTACTCCAGGAGACCTTTAAGGAAGGGGTGGATAGGAAATCCTATGCCCCTCAAAAGGAAGGAAACAAGCGCACCCGCTCCTCTTTAAAAGGATTGGGGAAATTCTTTGCCAGGGCTTCGCCATTGTGGGAGGTTAATCCAGCCCGAACGGAGACTAGATCCACGGGAGGAAGATATGCCTGCGTCTGAAGTTTATTCAGATGGGCGCGGGATATTGGGCAGCTTTCCCAGTCGCCTTTTTGGAGGCCATGGGGGCGTGAAGAAGAGCCAGGAGCACCGGCCATGTTTGGACAGTTTCCTATGGTGAATTCTAAGGATTTCTACGTCGTGTGGAATGGCATCTGAGATCCAACCTCCTTAAATAGACGACTTCCCTACACGGTCGAGGGGTTATTTGTAAAAACACACCTAGGCCTTTCACATAAATCCGGCATGTGGAAGCCGAGGCGACGGCAGCAGAGAATCAATAGAATATGATATTTAATGTGGAGTCGGATTATTGTCAAACCGAAGTGTAATGGAGAACCCGCCTTGCAAAGCCGAAAACCATAAAGCCGGATACTGCGTCGTCATTGAAGGCGAGTTCTGGGCTACTAAGGGAGTCCTGGATAAGGGGGTCCTCGAGAATCCAAGCTATGTGACATGGCCGGACTGATGGGCTGTGAAGATACAAGATAGAAGGTTTTTCCTTGTGTCCAGACGGGACTCTCCGTTCTGTGGATAGCAAGCTTGGCGGCCAGACATGTAGTTTCCTTCCTCTTTAAACCGACTCTGTATAGCCCTAGCCCCCCTCCGGTGTCTATATAAACCGGAGGGTCTAGTCCGTAGAGGCAATCATAATCATACAGGCTAGACATCTAGGGTTTATCCATTATGATCTCGAGGTAGATCAACTCTTGTAACCCCTATACTCATCAACGTCAATAAAGCAGGAAGTAGGGTATTACCTCCATTAAAGAGGGCCCGAACCTGGGTAAAACATCATGCCCCTTGTATCATGTTACCTTAGATCCCCAGATGCACAGTTCGGGACCCCCTACCCAAGATCAGCTGGTTTTGACACCGACAACCACCACAAGACTTCTAAGTGGGACCGGATGGCTACTAAGAATGGTGATTACCTGTAACACCCCGGATGTAACTTTCCCAATTTGTACTCCAACTCTTGCCGTTTCCGGCGTTAAGTTATTTTATTTTCTCGAGTTCGGGTTTTGTCTCCATGTGTTGTTGTCATTGTCATGCATCTCATATCATGTCATCATGTGCATTGCATTTGCATACGTGTTCGTCTCATGCATTCGAGTATTTTCCCCGTTGTCCGTTTTGCATTCCGGCGCTTCGTTCTCCTCCGGTGGTCATTTCTACCTTTCTTTCGTGTGTGGGGTTTAAACATTTCCTGATTGGACCGAGACTTGCCAAGCAGCCTTGGTTTACTACCGTTAGACCGCCTGTCAAGTTTCGTGCCATTTGGACTTCGTTTGATACTCCAACAGTTAACCGAGGGACCGAAAAGGCCTCGTGTGTGTTGCAGCCCAACACCCCTCCAATTTGGCCCAAAACCCATCAAAACCCCCTCCATCATCTAGAGCGTTCGATCACGATCACGTGGCCGAAAACCGCACCTCATTTGGACTCTCCTAGCTCCCTCTATGCCTATATAAAGGCCTCTCCCCGAAAATCCGAACCCCCCTCGTCTAAAACCCTAAAAATCATCTCCGCGCCGGCCGGACACGTCCGCCCTGGCCGGACACATCGTCGCCGCCCACTCCGCGCCTGCCACGTCACCGCCGCCACCCGCACGCCGCCGCGGCCCGGAGGGCCCAGATCCGGCCCCCGCGGCCCAGATCCGGGCGCCGCGCGCCTCGACGCCGGCTTGCTGCTTCCCCGCCGCCCACGCCTCCTCGCCGCCGCCGCCTTTGTTCGCCTCACCACCGCCTGCCTCCCTCGCCAGCGGGCGCCGCCACCTCGCCGACGCGGTCAGCCGCTCCGCCACCGTGCCGGCCGAGCCCCGCCGCCCGGCCACGTCGGCCGCCTCCGCCGCCCTGCCCTACCTCGACTCCGGCCGGCCTCCTCCTCTCCGGCGAGTTCTCCGGCGTCTACAGTAACTCCGGCATGCCTCGATCCGCGCGCTGGATCTGGATCTGAGGAGACTCTCGGTTGACTTTTGTTCCTAACCCTAGTCCAAGTGCTCATGTTCATAGCCTCGTAACTTTGCATCCGTAGCTCCGTTTTTTGGCATATAGCATATAAAAATGTTCATCTCAGAGAGTACATCATTTCATTCCATTGCATCATTTTCATTTGAGTTCATCTTGATGCCCGAAATGCTGTTAGAAGAGGGCTACTTGAGATATTTGCCAGATCTGCTGCTCCATTTAGCTATTTGTCATTTTTGCCATGATTATTGTGTGCATGATATGCCCATGAGTTCTACATATGTTTTGGTAAGGGTTTTGTCATCTTTCCAGAGGTGCAACCCATGTATTTTTGTGATGTGTGTGGTGACTAGCACAAGCTTGCAAAGTGAGGCACTTGGTAATTCTGATTTCAGGGACTTAGCAATTCCACAAAGTCCTTGAGCTGTTTATCTCATATGGCTATATATTCATGTTGTTTCCTAGTGATCCGTGCCTCTTTTGAGGATGATTAGTAAGGATGTTTTGTTAATCTTGTAGTGCTCTATCCATCCATGTCTTTGTTTGCAATAATGGAGCACCCTAGCTTGAGTCAATCGAGCTCTACTTTTGCTACTTTACGAATCTGTGCAGATTCTCAACTTGTTTGCAATTTTGCCGTTGATGTTGCAGTTGATCCGTGCATGCTATGCTATTGTTCTTGCCATGTCTAGCTTGCATTTTGTGTATTCTTGATGGGTGTATGCTTAGCTTATCATGACTTGCTCCGTATTGAGTGCATCGAGCTTGTAAACATGCCTACTTGAGTTATGTTTTAGCATGCTCCAGTTTTCACTAAGTCTGAAAACTGATTATGTTTTTGCCATGTTCACATGCTTGCAATTGTATTTTCTGATCCCTTTTGGCTCAAGGTCACTAAGGGGCTTTTGTTAAGCTCTTTGAGTAGCTCCATGCCATGCTTTACTTTGTCAAGTTCAGGTCCTGTAGCATGTAGTTTTGTTGCTCCGAAGTGTGCTATCTGATCTGAAATTCTAGACAAGTGTTAATTTCAGTAAGTCTGAAATCTGTTTGTCATATGCATTTTTGCCATGCTTGTTTGAACCTGTTAATGGATGAACTGGCTGTAGCTTAGTGCTAGACTTTTGTTAAGCATCATGAATGCATCCCTACCATGTATTTTTATGCCATGTTTGGGTGTTGTAGCATGTTCATCTCGTTGCATTTAGATGGCTACTTGCTATAAATCGCAGACCGGTGTCATATTTGAATCGCTTGCCATTTCCAAACCGTAACTCCGATTCCGGCGTTCTTTATATCGTTTCCAAGAGGTTTCATCTCATATTTCCAGTGGCACACTTGGATTCCCATGTTGAAGCCAGGTTCATGCATCCCTTGTCAAATCTTGCATATGCATCCCGCATCGCATCCCGCATAGCATACCATCCTTGCATCATATTGTTTGATCCTTGCACGTGGTTGATTTGTGTCCTTGTTGTTTGTTTGTCTTGTTTGAGTAGAGCCGGGAGACGAGTTCGCTAACGAGGAGCCCGTTGAGCTTGCTTTCGAGGATCCAGTCAACTCTGACAACTGTGCAGGCAAGATGATCATACCCTCGAAATCACTACTATCTTTGTTATGCTAGATTGCTCGCTCTTTTGCTATGCCAATGCTACGATGCCTACCACTTGCTTTCAAGCCTCCCAAATTTCCATGTCAAACCTCTAACCCACCTTGTCCTAGCAAACCATTGATTGGCTATGTTACCGCGTTGCTCAGCCCCTCTTATAGCATTGCTAGTTGCAGGTGAAGATTGGAGGCCGTTCCTTGTTGGAACATTATTTTACTTGTTGGGATATCATTATATTGCCATGTTATCTTAATGCATCTATATACTTGGTAAAGGGTGGAAGGCTCGGCCTCTCGCCTAGTGTTTTGTTCCACTCTTGCCACCCTAGTTTCTGTCATATCGGTGTTATGTTCCCGAATTTTGCGTTCCTTACGCGGTTGGGTTATAATGGGAACCCCTTGATAGTTTGCCTTGATTAAAGCTTTTCCAGCAATGCCCAACCTTGGTTTTACCATTTTCCACCTAGCCTCTTTTTCCCTTGGGTTTCCGGAGCCCGAGGGTCATCTTATTTTAAACCCCCCCCGGGCCAGTGCTCCTCTGAGTGTTGGTCCACCTGTCAGCTGCCGGTGGCCACCAGGGATAACTCTGGGCTGGCCTACCCGTACCTAAGACAATCTGAGTGTGCCCTGAGAAAGAGATATGTGCAGCTCCTTCGGGATTTGTCGGCACATTCGGGCGGTGTTGCTGGTCTTGTTTTAACCTGTCGAAGTGTCTTGAAGAACCGAGATACCGAGTCTGATCGGAACATCTTGGGAGGAGGTCTATTCCTTCGTTGACCGTGAGAGCTTGCAGGGATTTGAACTTTCGAAAGCCGTGCCCGCGGTTATGGGCAGATGGGAATTTGTTAATGTCCGGTTGTAGATAACTTGAACCTTAACTTATCTAAAATGAATCAACTGAGTGTGTTACCGTGATGGCCTCTTCTCGGCGGAGTCCGGGAAGTGGACACGGTGTTGGAGTAATGTTTGTGCAGGTTGCTCTCCAGTTTCTCGCTCGCGCTTTGCCTCCTCTTCTCGCTCTCTTTTGCGAATAAGTTAGCCACAATATTTTTGCTAGTCGCTTGCTGCAGCTCCACCTATATTTACCCTGCCTTACCTATAATCTTAAATAGTCTTGATCGCGAGGGTGCGAGATTGCTGAGTCCCTGTGGCTCACAGATTACTATTACACCAGATGCAGGGCCCGATGATTCCGCTCCAGGAGACGCGTTTGAACTCAAGTGGGAGTTTAACGAAGACTCTCAATGTTTCTATGTGTTCCTTTCCTGATGATCAGTAGTGGTGCCCAGTTGGGGGTGATCGGGACAGTGTCGCATGTTGGGTTATCTTTTATTTTGGCGCCGTAGTCGAGCCATGAGTGTTTGGATGATGTAATGTTATTTATGTACTTGATTGATGTGGCGAGTGTAAGCCAACTATGTTATCTCCCCTTTTATTACATATATATTACATGGGATGTTGTGAAGATTGCCTAACTTGCGACATATGCCTTCAATGCGATTATGCCTCTAAGTCGTGCCTCGACACGTGGGAGATATAGTCGCATCGAGGGTGTTACATTACCAAGCTAGGCCAAAAGCCTAAGCTTGGGGGAGTACATATTTCCACCGACATTACATTCATGTTCACACATTTCATTCTAGTTGTCTGTGTCCACACTTTTTCATTGCATTATCCATGCTAGATTTATTTTCTAGTTTTCTTCTTGTGTGGTTAAAAACATTGAGAAAATCCAAAAAAGTATCTCCTGCTTCTTTTGGGTTTTTCATTCTAGCTTAATTAGTTGTATTATTACTAATAAAACCAAAAAGATTTATTGATTCTTCTTTTGCTTGTTGGGAGCTTTCTCGTGTAAATTGTTTTGTCATTTTTGTTTTTCCATCTTTAATTTGATTTCTTCAAGAAAAACTAAACACTCCAATAGTATTTCAGTGTGTTTCTTTGAAATTCTTTCCTTTTTATTGAGTCATACCAAGGAGATGACCACGATGAAAATGTTGAGTGGCTCTCGTATGCATTACTGTTGGTCTAACAAAGAGCCCTTATTACCTTGTCTTCTCCTTTTGAAATAAAATGTTTGTAGATTCCAACTTAGTCCACGTCACTCTTGCACTATTAATATTTTCATATCATTCGGTCGCTCAATTCAAAGGCAATAATGACGATATTTTATGAACGGACTATGGAAGAGAGAAACGGTTAGGAACTCAACTTATTCTGTTTTTGTAAATATGTTTAACATAGTATCCATGATTCGGCATATTATGATCAAACATGTTTGTAATGACAATTAGAAATTATAGTTTCTCATGCCATGCTTAAGTAGGTAGGAGTGGATAATGATTTATCTTGGATGTCAACATGCATTAAAATGATTGTGATATAGTATGGTGATATGGTATCTTCCTCTGAATGTTTCAAGTCACTCGACTTGGCACATGTTCATGCATGTTGTTGAATCGAAACCAACATATCCTCTATGATATTTATGTTCATGATGGTCATATCCTACTCATGGTAGTATTCAATGTTGATTGTGCATAATGCATGTTCATGACCATTTTCGCTCTCTACCTAGCCTCTTCTCAACCTATTTGCTAGACTTCGCCTGTACTAGGTGGAAATACTGCTTGTGCATCAAAATCCTAAAACTCAAGTTATTCCAGATGAGTCCACCATATCTACCTATATGCGATATTACCCTGCCATTCCAAGTAAATTTGCATGTGCCACCACTAAAAATTTCAAATGAACATTTGTTTTGTGTGCCTGGACCGCTCATGGAGCGCCAGGGGGCAGTCAGTATCTTCCATGCTAAGCGGGTTATTCTCATGATGAGTGTTTATTCACTCGTCCTTGCACAAGAGGGGCGGTAATATGGATGCCCACTCCTGAAATAAAAAATTGCAAATAATTAAACAAAACTCCCCCAGGATTATTGTTGGTATGGATGGTCCCATGGATTCGGCTAGCCATGGAGTGTGTTTGTTGGTGGAGGGGAGTAAACCTTTACTTTTATTGCTTGGGAACCGCTGCTAATTTGTTTGGCATGGAAGATATTGACAATTCTTGGTCGTAACATTGACAAGAAGGGTGTACATCCCAAAATTACATTTATCTCTATTTTTCAAAACTTGAGCTCTAGCACCTCTGCATATCCCCGCTTCCCTCTACGAAGGGACTGTCTATTTAATTTTATGTTGAGTCATCACGTTCTCAAACAAGCACCAGATCTGAGAGCACTATTGTCATCCTCATGCATTGTGTATAGTTAATGTTGAATGCATCATGACTGGATCTTTTGTACCGTGAATTACATAGTTTAGTCGCTGCTTGAACTTTGGAGGTGCTCTGCATTTATGTTTTGTGGTCTCAGAAAGAGCTACTGAGATACAAATATTGTCATATTATATAATGACTGTTTTGACAAAGTGTTGGCATTTGATATATTTTATTATTTATCTCTAGTTGATTATGCCATTGATATGAGTTAATATTATTTCCAAGAGTTATTGTTGACATGGTTAGTCACGATCTTTGCTGAAAACCTGGGTGCTACTTAAGCTTATTTACGTAAACAAGAACAAAAGAGTTCGTAAAAGTTTTTCTTTATCACTTCCAGTTTGTCAACTGGATTGCTTGAGGACAAGCAAAGGTTTAAGCTTGGGGGAATTGATACGTCTCTGTCGTATCTACTTTTCCTAATGCTTTTGCTCTTGTTTTGGACTTTAATTTGCATGATTTGAACGAAACTAACCCGGACTGGCGCTGTTTTCAGTAGAAGTACCATGGTGTTGTTTTTGTGCAGAAATAAAAGTTATCTGTTTGGAACGAAACTTTTTGGAGATTTATTTTAGAATAAATAAAAAATACTGGAACCGCGAACCATAGGAGGGGGTGCCCTGGGTGAGCATGATACACCACGGGGCGCCACACTCTCCAAGCGCGCCTTGGTGGGTTGGACCCACCTGGTAGCCCCCCGACCCTAAATATGATGCTACAAAATCCTATTTTTGGAGAAAAAATAGGAGAGCACGTTTCATCGCGTTTTATGATACGGAGCCGCTGCCATCTCCTGTTCTTCATCGGGAGGCCAGATTTAGAGCCCATTTGGGGCTTCGGAGAGGGCAATCTTCGGTCTTTGTCATCACCAACCCTACTTCATCACCAATTCCATCATGCTCGCCGCCAGAAGTGAGTAACTCGTCCGTAGGCTCGCTGGCCAGTGTGGAGTTGGATGAGATTCATCATGTAATCGAGTTAGTTTTGTTAGGCTTGATCCTTAGTATCCATTAGGTTCTAAGATTGATGTTGTTATGACTTTGCTATGCTTAATGTTTGTCACTAGGGCCCGAGTGCCATGATTTCAGATCTGAACCGTTTATGGTATCACCATTATATACATGTTCTAGATCCGATCTTGCAAGTCATATTCCCCTATTACGTGTAATGAGCCATAAACCCCAGGGTGACAATAATTGGGATACTTTCCGGTGATGACCGTTGTTTGAGGAGTTCATGTATTCACTATGTGTTAATGCTTTGTTCCAGTTCTCGATTAAAAGGAGGCCTTAATATCCATTAGTTTCCTTATGGACCCCACTCCCACGGGAGGGTAGGACAAAATATGTCATGCAAGTTCTTTTCCATAAGCACGTATGACTATTTATGGAATACATGCCTACATTATATTTATGAACTGGAGCTAGTTCTGTGTCGCCCTAGTTTAAGACTGTTATATGATGAATATCATCCAACGAATGCACCGATCAAATGCCTACGAATTTCCCACATATTGCTCTTGCTAAGTTACTATTGCTATTGCTAATGTTACAAGTGCTACAATACTGATACTGCTGTTACTGCTACTATTGCTACTGTTCCTACTACCATCAAACTATAATATTACTGTGCTATTGACCCCTTTGCTACAGATATTTAATATCCAGGTGTGGTTGAATTGACAACTCAACTGCTAATACTTACATATATTCTTTGGCTCCCCTTGTGTCGAATCTATAAATTTGGGTTGAATACTCTACCCACGGAAAGTGTTGCGATCCCCTATACTTGTGGGTTATCAATAGATAACAGGGGTACCTGTGGTTACATATGTCGGTTGCCATCAGGTGATAAACACGCCGGCTATGCTACCTCTTCCTTGGAGGAGACACCAAGCCTTTGGAGGTTTCCTTCTATTGTACGGAGTTATCTAAAGCTCGACACAAGCCCATGGAAACATACCTAACTGGATCATAACACGTAGTAGGTGGGTAGCCAGATGGCACCTCCCACCCCCTCCACCACCCCCACCTCCGGCGACCTACTCCATCTCCGGCGACCATGATCTCTCGGTCGACATCATGGAAGGTTTACTCCACTGGGATTTCAACCCCGGCCTCAAGGTCGAGGACCAGGTTCGTAGAAGATTCAAATCCATGGTCCATTTCTCTCTCCCATCTACATCCAAGGAATTTTTCTTGGTGGTCACCTTCTCTTCTGCCTCCATTCCCCTTTCCTGTGCTTCGGTTGGTTTGGCTTTGCAATGTTGCATTGGAGGTCTTGCTTCTGGTTTCAACATGACACAAATTGGAGCAAAGAACTTTCGGTTCCCTGTGGCTTCAAATAAGGTGGGCCATTTCATCTATGCCCTACGGAATAGAGTCTGGCCAGACTTTGTTTGTCATTTTGGTTTATTCAAACAGCCATGGAATGCACCTTTTGATGGGTCTGTGGGTTGGTGCACACCACATGAAATCTCTGGGTTATGGGCGAGAACACCTAGGGCAGTTCGTTCTAACCTTGGGTTTCTTGAGAACAGTGCTGCTAAGGATGATTCATCCAGCCATGAGTTGGTGATGTTTGGTTTCTCCAAACAGATATCTACTAATCTACTGAGCTCGTTTGAAGAAATTTCAATACACAGAGACGAAGATCATGTTGGTTCTTGCTCCGATGTGATTTCGAGCAGAACAACTATTCAGTTTGGTAGTTCGGAAATTCCATTTTCTTCGGTCAATCATAATGATCTTGCCAAAAATATTTTGGAAAGAAACACCGTGAGCACAATTGGCGCAACATACCCTTCTCCATCTTAGAAAATATCTTGGATTTTCGTCAAGCTCAGTCTAAGGAGGCAACTGTCCAAAAAATCTATGATTTAAATGACTTGCCATCCTCGGAGATCATCCATGATATTTTGGTCCGCTGTTTCCATTGTGGTGCACCTGACTATAGGTCATCAAATTGCAAGGCCAAGCTCTGTGACTCGTGCAACACCTTTGAGCGGGCTTTCTTTTATGGTAAGCAGACCATGGGTCAATTTCCTCGGCCCTGTAGCGTTTGCAATAGTCAGTCCCACCACTTAGACATGAAAGGAACGCCATTGTTACTGCTACACCTCCGGTGCCTGATCATCAGAAGTTGTTAGTGTTGAATGAAGTGGTACGAATCATGACTAAAGATTTTCATCTAGAAGTTCCTGATGCTTTTGTGTATCCTATTGGGGTGGGCATGGTTGCTTTTGCGGATGTTACTCTGAGAGATGAGTTTATTCTAGAAAGTCCACACCAATTAGACCCCCTGGATGATGATATGACTTTCTTTTATGCCGCATGATGAAGGGGAAAATATGCATCAATTCCCTTCCAGTATGTTGCCTGGGTCCTGTTTCTGGCTTTCCCTATGGATTATCAAACGGATCATTATATCAACAAGGCTGTATATTTCTTTGGAAAGTTAGATCTATGACACAGGCCTGGTCAGAACAAGGAGCGTGTACTGGTACGCGTGATCATCAGCAACATTGCACAGGTGCCACATAGTCTTGTGGTCAAACTTATTTGTACTCTGCCAGGTATGGGCAGATCCTGGTCGGTGCCTGTATATGTTTTCAACGACAGAGACACCATCCCTGGCCTGGTTTGCAATGAAGATGACGCTCCTCCCATGAATTCATCCCCACATCCGTATGAATTTCTCTATCTCTCTGCCGCTCATCAATGGAATTTCGAGCATCAGCAGATGCTGCAACAACATATAGATGCAGCATGGGAATAGCAAGCCCCTCAACAGCAGCAACAAATGCAAGCTTAGGGTTAGGGCATCTAGCCTGTTGCACCTCCTCCTTACCGAGGTTTCAGTTTCAGAACTCTGTTCCAATATACTGTCCCCTCCCTCATGGATGGTGTGGAACAGGAGAGCAACATCGCTGATGATCCCCAGGATGAATGGTCGGTATACTCTAACATTGAAGAACCTGCAGATGCTCTGATCAGTGGTAGGCAAACCTCTGGAGCTCAATTCTTTCATGCAGTAGGCGGTTCTCACACTGTTGAGGTGAGAGCAGAGGAAGGGATGTCTCTTCTTCAGTTTCTCTGGATGATCTCTTTTGGGAGGTTCACTCGCTGTATTATGGGTCCCGAAGCCACTGCCACAACTCTGAATCAGGGTCTGCTGCCGATCAATCTCCTCTCCTTCTTCCAACAAGTTACTTTTGCTATCTTCAGTGAGGCAGATGTTGCTTGTGCCCGACCTGGCAGTTGGATTGAAGTTCCGTTCCACCTGGACGAGCCAGTCGTCATTCCTTCAAAGATTTGGGTTGCTTTGCGGTGCAGATACCTTTAACTGAAGATAAGTATATTTCTTTGCTGCAACTGGGTTCTGCTTGCTCCATCCATGCTGCATCTGCTGAACTCTTGGCTATCCCTGCTGCTCAGCCACACAACGTGTACTTCCATAAGATGGTCTCTGAAGAAACAGCGCCTATCGATAATGTCTATCTCAGACGCAGTACCAGGTCCACACGGTATGATGGCTTCAGGGTGGCCTAGATCACTGACGCTAGGAAGGGGCAGTCCAAGGTTAAGCCTAGAGGTGCCCCCTTGATTGCTTGCTCTTCCAAGGCGACTAATCCCTCCAACAACTCACTGCTTAAACCCTCTATCGCATCATATGAACAACTGCCTCCTCCAACACACATTGATCAGCTATAGTATGTGGGCACCGCTTTGTGTGGGATACCCCCAGAAGATCTCAACACTAAAAAGTTCCTAGAGGGCGACAAAGGGGAATATCCTAACCAGCACTAGGTGTGATGTCATCGAATAAGCAGTGGAACATCTTATGCTGGAATGTGCGTGGGATCAACTCCGATAAGAAGCAACTGGCAATCCGTAATGCAATTGATATCAGTGGATGTTCTGTCGTTGTTTCCAGGAAACTAAGCGTACCTCTTTTGATCTTTCTTATGTTAAACTTTTTTGTCCTAAAAATTTGATATGTTTGAATTTATAACCTCTGTGGGTAACTCTGGAGGGCTCATAACTGCGTGGATGAGCTCGGTTTCACTGGCGTTGCTGTTTTCTCTGAATCTCTTGCATTAGGCGTCATGCTTACTTCAACGTAGTCTGGCGATTCTTGGACGCTCGTAAACATATATGGCCCTTGTAATGACCCGCATAGGGCGTTGTTTACTTCGTGGCATTTCGATCTTGACATCCCTACAGGCGAAGATTGGCTTCTCCTGGGCGATTTCAACTTTATCCGAATGCCGGATAACCGTAATGGAGGAGGAGGGGATGCTAACAATATGCTGCTCTTCAATGAAATCATTCGACGGCAATCTCTCATAGAACTTCCAATCAAGGGGTGTTCGTTTATGTGGAGCAATATGCAATCAGACCCACTTCTCGAACAGCTGGATTGGCACTTCACCTCCATGGACTGGGCAGTCAAGTACCCGAACACAGTGGTTATGCCTCTCGGTAAACCCACATCTGACCATGTCCCGTGCTATGTAAGCATCCAGTCCAAGATACCCAAATCCAAAATTTTCCGTTTCGAGGACTATTGGATCAAACAACCAGGGTTTTTCGAGGTGGTGCAGCGATCTTGGGCTAAACGTTGTTATGCACCGAATGCTGCCATTGTCATGTGCAAGAAGCTTAAGAACATGCCTTATGATCTGAAGCAGTGGAGCAAGAAAATATCTAGACTGTCCATATTGATTGAAAACTGCAACAAAACCCTCTTGGAGATAGATGGGTTGGAAGAGAGAAGGAGGCTCTCCTTTCCAGAAGCTAACTTCATAAGAATTTTGAAACACCGCCTACATCACCTGCTAGAATGCAAAAAATCTTATTGGATGAAATGTTGCACTGTCAGGCATTTCAAGTTTGGAGACGGCAACACAAAATTCTTCCATAGGGTGGCTATGGAACGATACCATAGGAACAGTATTGCAACACTAAAACTCCCTGATGACTCGATCATTCATGACCACCTGGGTAAATAATCAATTCTCTTTTAGGACTTTCATGCAGGTAATCTTGATCTCGAAAGTTTAAACACTAGGTTTATCACTCTCATCCCCAAAACCCAGTCCCCAGCAACTGCCAATGATTATCGCCCAATAACTCTACTAAACTGCTGCCTCAAGCTTATGACGAAGCTCCTTGCGAACCGACTACAACAAGTGATTCTCAAGATCATACACAGAAACCAATATGGATTCTTGCGAGGGAGATCGATCCAGGACTGTGTAGCGTGGTGGCCTTTGTATTTAAATATACACAGAGTGGAGTAGTACTATCTTTATCTTAGCCTCATAGGGCTCTCCCATCATGTAGGCTCGCCTCCCCGCCTTGCCCACCGGATCCCGCCAAGGATCATCCCTCAGATCCCAGGATCCCACGGGCTGTCCTCTCGCTACGCCCCGCAGCACTCCCACCTTTGAGCGAAACCCACATGTGTTTTAGAGGGGATCCGTTGCTCTGGAATCACATATCGGTGGCGCCGGAGGATATGCCAGGGCTGCATTTCAGGTGGTGGGCAGCAAGGGCAAATCTGATCGAGGAAGCGTCACATCAATGGGAGAGAAGTTCGAAGGAGCTGCTTCTGGTGCAACACAAGGCAAAGGCGTAAGTCGATCTCAGGGGAGAAATGCTGAGGGATGTTAGCATCTGGTAGCGTCGCGTTGATTTCGAGCTAGGGCTAATGGCAAAGATCATATTCACGGAGTCAACTATGGAAGAAAGAACGTGCATGCATGTGGAATGGCATGAGCAGCCGGTGCTACTGTTCAAATGAGCGGTAGAAGAAGCCAAATCACGGGACCAGCTGCGGCGGCGCCGCTGGGCATGCATCGCCAGCGATGCACTGACCTACTCGGTTGTTGCTGTAGTGAACTTGCGGCGCCATGGTGGTTTGCAACTGTGACAACCACTCCATCTATATGTATTGTATTCCTATGAAAATACTTGGTCGTTTGGAAAAAGATGGTAATTGATTTATCACTAGTGTTTGAATGCTTGGTCGTGACAATCACCCGAAGCCACAACTAGAAGTCTCCATCGCATAATACTTACGGTTGATCGCACCAATAAACAGTCGGTCGGATCCGCGACACGCATCGGCTTGTTCTGACATATACGACGAGTTACATCACTGACTTGTGCGACCGCATTTGAGCAGTAGTACATGAAATTTGTGTTCCACGAAACTCATCGGGAGCCGTTTTAGGCCTCGAAACAAAAACCAGCAATTAATCTTTAGCTTGTTCCCATCAAATTCCAAAGTGTATAGTATAAAAGTGCAAACCTGCTCACACCTAGTAAGTATCAAACCTGAACGTGTTCCCACTATGCAGGTTTTAGTACTAGTGATAGTACTAGGTTATAAAAAGGGGAACCAGTACCTAGCCGAAAATCACTCTACCTCTTCCTCCTCATAAGTCTTTCTTGTTCGTATGTCCTTGCCATGGCCGGTGTGTAGAGCTCTAGGTCGAGAACTACTCGTAGCAAGGGAGTGGCAACCAAGGCCGCAAAAAAAATGAGAGGGCTCACCGCCTGGCAGAGACCTCGAAAGATCTCTCACGGGCAGGCGAGGGCTCCCAGGATCACCCTAGCCGCAGAGGCAAGGGCTCCCAGGAGCGCCCTAGCCGCGGAGGTGAACATGCCGAGCTAGCGGTGCTGGAGTCGTTATCCCTCGACGACATGCTCAATCAGCTCAATAAGCAAGAGGAGTTCATCGATGGCTTGGTGGAGCTATTGCAGGAGAGCCTCGACGACATGCTTGCTGAGTTCAATGAGCAGGGGAAGTTGACCTCCTGCTTGGTGATGCTGCTGAAGAAGAGCATTGCCTCGGATAAGAAGGCGACCGACGAAATCCTGCAACTTCAGGAGGACAAGCCGAAGATCCTCCATGAGCTCGACCTACTGAAGGAGGAGAACGGCAGCTAGAAGAAGCTGCATTAGAAGAGTAGTTCCTCGATGAAGATGCTACAAGCCCTCGCCATGGAACAAAAGGAGGAGTTGGCGAAGCTACGCATCAAGCACCTGGCTGCTGTCAAGGTACGTAATGCGGCCATGGAACAGATGATGAAGGCTCGCGTCGAGAAATCCTGCGTCATGGAAAGAATGAAGAAGATGGTGGAGGAGATGCGCCAGGAGATGGAGGTCGTGGAGGCGATGAAAAAGTAGTTACGACTCCGTGGCCAGCAACCCTTCATGTAGTAGGAAGCAGCTCTCCAGATGTGTGTGCGTCTTCCATCTTTTGGGGGGGGGGGTAACCTTCCTTTTTCATTTGCTCTTATGTTTCTTCTTTTTGCTTCTGGTGTTCCGCCATACATGTCACGTTCTCTACGAGGCATGAATAGAACAATGCTAACGATGAGCGGCGTCGTGGGATCGATGACTAGAAAATTAGATCATTTTTATCGCCATATCGCACTGGGCTGTCGTGTTTCGTGCTCCTGCATCGTACTAGTACTCCAGTGGAAAAGTTGAGTATACCACACGATTCTTTGCTCCTCCTCAGGTCGTCGACAACATTTATACGAACATTCAAATCACAAGGCCCCGCCTTCCAGCAGTAATGAGCAGTCAAATCAGAAAGGCCCTCACCTCTAGTGAAACCGACCAAGCGAGACTGCCCCGCCCTCTAGAATTTTAAATGTATACTTTTGTAAAGTAGTACTAGTATAGATGGGTGGTGCCATGGAGCAAAACTAACAAGATGAAATTAAAGAAAAAAGGTGGAACATATAGAGAGCACTCGTCACCAAATTATGCATATAGTACTATTAAAAAAGCAAGTACGTGCTTAGATGGGGTGCTAAATTCTATTAAAGAAATTAGCATACCTATTTAATTCTTGGGTTTTTATTATTTATGCCACTAGTTGTGTCTCACTACTCAGTTTTGCCATTAGATGCTAAAACTACTCAAAATGACATCGACCCGTGAGATGCTTGACCAAAATGCAATGAGATTTCTCAAAAATGCCATCGCTCAGTTAGATGTTTTGCTAAAAAATGCCATTAGACATTGTTATTTTCACGTTAAACCCATTGACCATGTTATATGATAAAAATAAGCCTAGCATGTAGATTATCTTTATCTCACAATGATATGTGTTGCCCGCTTGTCAGGAGTAACCAAGCAAATAACTTTACAGGAAAATAAGAACCACTACTATAGGATGCTGCTAACGCGACTCTACGATCAGAGACTCTTCGATGAAACTGTGTACGATCCAATAATCACAAATGGTGGTGTAAAAACCCATCAAAAAAGGTGAAAAACGTTTGGGATGAGACATGCATGAAACACGGTTCGGATTTTAGTTGCGTGTGCGATGCAGGGCATCCGTTCAATTCAATTAACTGTTTGCGATGAGGCAACACAAAAGAAACGGATAGGCAGATGAAGGTGTGTGCGATATACAGCATACAGTTCACTCGGATGAACTGTTTGTGATTAGGCAACACAAAAGAAACGGGCAGCCAGATAAAGGTGTGTGCGATGTATAGCATACGATTCACTCGGATGAACTGTTTGTGATTAGGCAACAGAAAAGAAATGGTCAGCCAGATCAAGGTGTGTGCGATATATAGCATGCGGTTCACTCGGCCTTGTCGTCAGTGTGTGACCTCTGTGGCAACCGTTCGCTCCCCACTGGCCTCTTCTTGTACCGTGACAACCGTCCACCGCCTCTTCGCCTTTCCCTCTCGATTTGGAACTGCTGTCGCACGCTCTTCCTCCCTCCATTTTCCTTCACCCTTCCTTTTGCCATTGTTCGATCATCTTCTCCATGGAGGGAACAGGCCGGAAACAACCCCATTGTTCTTGCCCCAATCGGAAAGATGACGTGGTGGAGGACCTCATTGATCGGTGCGACATCATCACCTCGGCTAGCATGGTAGGTTCATTCAAGACCATTCTCGACTCAACTAATAACATCATTACAAGCAACCCAAGGGTCCAGGAGAGGTTTGATCTCCCGTATCTTCTTCGCCGTGACCCTGCTGACTGGCACGGGGACGACGAAAGCCTCTCCTTGTGCAAGTTGATGTCGCTTGATAATGATATGTGTGATGTTAAGATGCCATCGTGAAAGCACAAGTGCTCCCTCAGTGATTTTGGTAATTAATGTCAACATACCTCTTGTTGGACAAATGCTTTTATCTAGTATATTTCAGATAAGTTCAACAAATGGAGTGGCGTAGACAAGAGGGTATGGAACCCCTGCAAGATGCTAAAAACAAAGGATTGGCTCAAGCTCAAAAGCTCAAGACTCTACATTTTCATTTTAGTGATCCAAGATCACATTGATTCCATAGGAAAGCCAATACTATTAAAAGGGGATGAGGTGTTGTTTAATGGCTTGCTTGCTCAAAGTGCTTAGTGATATGCTCCAAAGCCCTCAACCACCTTCTCATATCCACATATGTCACAAACCAAAAGTCAAACTCGGCCTCACCGAAATGTTCTATCCGACGCCACCGAGTTCACTTGACATAGCCGCTGCTAGAAACCCTAATCAATTTGGTGTCACCGGTGGGATCTCGGTCTCACCGAGATGGGATTTCAAACTCTCTATTGCCTGTTGCAATTATTTCGGTCTCATCGAGATATGCAATCGGTGCCACCGAGTTTGCTTGACCAACTCTCTGTTTTGCTTATTACCAAAATCAGCCCCAGCGAGTTTGTGTAGTCGGTCAAACCAAGTTGAGGTTTTTACCCTAACCCTAGCACATCGGTCCCACCAAGTTGATTGTATCGGTCCCAATGAAAAGCCTAACATTCACATTTTGAACTAAATCGGTCTGACCGAGTTTTCTGATTCGGTCCCACCGAGTTTGGTAAATTGTGTGTAATGGTTAGATTTTGTGTGGAGGCTATATATACCCCTCCACCCTTCCTTCATTATGAAGGAGAGCCATCAGAACGTGCCTACCTTCCAGTATTCATTTTCTGAGAGAGAACCACCTACTCATGTGTTGAGACCAAGATATTCCATTCCAACCATTTAAATCTTCATCTCTAGCCTTCCCCAAGTTGATTTTGACTCAAATCATCTTTCCACCAAATCCAAATCTGTGATAGAGAGTTGAGTGTTGGGAAGACTATCGTTTGAAGCACAAGAGCAAAAGGAGTTCATCATCAACACACCATCTATTACCTTTTGGAGAGTGGTGTCTCCTAGATTGGTTAGGTGTTACTTGGGAGCCTCCGACAAGATTGTGGAGTTGAACCAAGGAGTTTGTATGGGCAAGGAGATCACCTACTTCATGGAGATCTACCCTAGTGAGGCAAGTCCTTCATGTGCGATGGCCATGGTGGGATAGAAAAGGTTGCTTCTTCGTGGACCCTTCGTGGGTGGAGCCCTCCGTGGACTCGCGTAACTGTTACCCTTTGTGGGTTGAAGTCTCCATCAACGTGGATGTACAATAGCACCACCTATCGGAACCACGCCAAAAATCTTCGTGTCTCCAATTGTGTTTGCACACTTCAATCCCATCCCTTTACTTTCTTTCAACTTGCATGCTTTACTTTCCGCTGCTCATATACTCTTGCCATGCTTGCTTGAAATGTATTGCGAATGGTTAAACTTGGTATAAAGCTCCACCTTAACTTAAAGAAATTAAAAACTGCTACTTTTCTTTGCTAAGAGTCTATTCACCCCCCCTCTAGACACCTCTTCTCGTTCCTTTCACATCACTTGAGGGCAAGGCTTGGGAAGGTGCAAATGAAGATTGGGTTGTTTATATGGGGTACAACTGCGAGTGGGAACTTGTGAATGTGTACACTCATCACCGGGTTCCACTTCCAAAAATCTCAGACTGCCCAGAGGTTGAGCACACAGATGAGCTACGTGAGCTCAAATACGATCATGCTGACTGTCGTCTATGGAAGATAGCAATTTGTCGAGTTCCCAACAGCTCTTGGGATTACATGAACTATGAAGTTTTTCCTATATTCGACAAGCTTGTTGCTTTCCTTACTTCCACTCCTCTATGGATATTGCTCAAAAATCAATTTCTGTACATGGATGAGTATTGTGATGCAATTCAATATGAGGGTCTTGTGTTTGCTTCCACCACTCATGGCACTGTTTTTGCAAGGAATTATCATCTTTTCAGTATGTTTGTCTTCCACCATAATTATAATTGTTTCATCCACATGCATGCGGGTTAGCTAGTTTCACTTTACTAATTAACCTTCTTGTGTTTCCAAGGTCCTGTGAACATTCCACCACCTATACTTAAAAAATTTTATAACCAAGGGGGAGATGGCCATGCTGATGATCACGAGCAAGACCCATATACTCAGTGGTGCCTGGCAACTTATTCCGATGGATCACCTCTTCTTGTATGTATACAAGGCACTGCTGATGTTACTAAGGAAGCAGGTGTTGTCTCACATGGTCACACTCTTCAGACCTATTCCAACATCCGTTGCAGGGTATTCGGGATGGATACTAGTGTACTAGCGCCAACACTTTCTCCCTGGTTCAGTATTGAAAGTCCTGGAGGAAACTCGCTCTTCCTTGGACAAAATAATCCAATGATGGTGAAAGGCGATCCAGCTGCTGTTGACACAACGTTACTACCATTTATGAGAAGCAATTGTATCTATACATCGGTCATTTATATGCTTCCCTATCATCACAATATGGGTCCTGACATAGCCCGCTTCAGCCTGGATGATCAATCCTGCATTGGTCTCGAGATTGACAGTAGCTGGCCTTTCCCAGAGAATCACTTCTGGATCAAAGCAAGCGTTTCCAATGCCGACGAGTGGTTGAGCTGAAGTTCATTTCATCGCTTTGTTATTTGTTGTATGAGAAAAACTTTACCTTACTAGAATGTTTTGTTGGAAATGATCTATAATCCAACGTCTATCCTCGTTGTCATTGTGGGTTGATGAATTGTTGTATGTAATCAATGGTACATTTGCATATGTGTCCATCAACTCACGCATGCTAGTGGTGTCCATATGAACAGCGCTAGTGATTTTAGTTGCAAACCTTAGATGGTGTTGTGGAATTGTCACGGCAGATGTCCTAATGTTAGGACTTAGTCGCGAGGCCAACGCATCTATGTGGTAGCTTGAAGGGGTTGAGCGGAATCGAGAGACGCAACACACAAGACGAGGATTTAGACAGCTTCGGGCCCCGGGAAACATCATCCGGTAATAACCCTACATACTGTTTGTGGCTAGGTCTCATTATGATCATGAGAGAGTCGCCGGTAAGCCGTCTCTCCTCTACTTGTGTCTAGCCCTAGAGATTATTGCTTCTTCCTCCCCCTCTTTGGGGAGCCCTGCCCCTCCTTATATAAGTTAGAGGGGCGGGTTACATGTGGAGTCCTAGTAAGACTAGGATTAGTCTATCTTCTCTTACAAGTTGATTACAAGTCCGGGTCTTGCTTCCTTGTAAAGGAGATATTCCTCACGCCTTTCCTCTTAAGCCGTCCTACCATAACGTAGCCGGCCTTCTGGGCCTTGAGCCTCCTGGTCCCCCGGGTCTTGTCGCTCCCTTGATCCGCTTGCCAGGTCACCCATAAGTCCCCAGGCTCGGGCGGGTCACTTAGTGAGTCGTCCAGTCAGGGCGGGTCATTAGTGAGTCGCCAAGTCCGGCCGGGTTATACATCTGGCCGGGTCATACCGCGGGGTATATCCCCGACATTAGCCCCCAAGTTTAATTTGGATTTATCCATGTTAAACTGATCTGCAACATAAACACAAGAACAAATTGACAGGTTGCACTCCGGGTTAAATATTCTTGTAAGCCGGCACTTGATCATCCTTAAGTCCTTGTCATCTCCTTCTTCTGGAAAATCCGGGTCAATGGACCAACTTCATAGTCAATTTGCTTGTAGAAGAAATATTGTAAATACAACATCCATTTGAGTCGGCCTTCAATGCTCTGACTTGACAAAAATATTGGTCTTCA
Organism: Triticum dicoccoides; assembly: GCF_002162155.2. Classification (NCBI taxonomy): domain Eukaryota; kingdom Viridiplantae; phylum Streptophyta; class Magnoliopsida; order Poales; family Poaceae; genus Triticum; species Triticum dicoccoides. The sequence continues at coordinate 381,734,748 of NC_041382.1, read as the reverse complement.
AATATTCAACTTATACTCAGCCGACTTGAGATATAAAACTTGCCGGTTTATGATTACCAAAATTGCCGGGTTATAAATAGATGATGCCGAGTCATAATTGTCGCCGACGCTGGCTTATGATTTTTGCAGACACCGGGTCAATCTGATTTACTCAAACTGAAAATTTGAAGATATTTCTACCTTATATCCATAATACCTGTAGACCCAAGGGCCGGTTTAATTAGCATGAATAAGCCGGGACTTATCACCATGGCTTTAAATGAAATCCAGTTGTGTAGCCCCCATGAGTCGGCTATAGTCATAGTAGTGTAGCCGGGTCATCCTAGAATTGTCTTAAGCAAAGAGCAATATGCATTAGCCCCCAAGTGTCGGGTCATTATGTAATAATGAGCAGGGACTTTGTAAATATGATGATGTAAATTTGCGCAGTAATGTGTAGCCCCCAAGGGCCGGCTTAGTAAGATAATACTAAGCTGGGACTTTTCATTGAAAATAATATCATATGATGTAACCCCCATCCTAGGGCTTGAGCCCACGTCCACAAGGTTAAGAGCTTTATGATTTACCAACTAAGCGGTGGATCCTTCAATATATAATGGAATAAGGCTTGTGTATCTTGAATTTTAACAGGAGCAATTGGTAGCCCCCAAGGTCCGGCTCATTACAATGGGATGAGTCGGGTCTTCAACAAGGCCAATAAAAATGACTTTGCATTAGCCCCCAAGTGTCATGGTGCATGCTTGCAGCGACATGAGACTTGCATATTTGATGTAACCTCAACTTGAATAATGTATCCCCCAAGTGCCGGGTCGTAAGCCTACAGCGACTCGGGACTATTTCCTCCATTGTAAAATAAATCATGCCCATTGATAAAGATAATAGTTGTGGCGCTAAAGCGACTTTGAAAACCTCAATCATAATACTGGTTATTGATAATCATAATAGAAATCCAGCCATGTTGGCTATTCAAAATTTGAATAATATAATCCGGTATGAAAACCTCAATCATTCAATATCATCATTGAAAATCCAGCCATGTTGGCTATTTAAAGAATTCAAATACCTTATCTGTTGACAAGTAAATACGGAGTTTAAATACCCGGCGGCTCTTGGCTGATGGCGATTCAATACGCCTTCATTGTAAACCGGAATTTTCATGACCCGGCGGCTTATAGCCTTTTGAGAAAAATCCAGAACGGATAATCATTTTGAAGCATCAACTTTGGTAATGAGCTTGAACTTAATCATTTACATGTCATATTTCTACAAATCCTGCAGAGAGTTTAAACAACATATGCCCTGGCGACTTAGCGTCAAAACCAGGGCGGGTCATAATATCTCACATATAACTACTGTGATATTGAATTTATACTGCCGGCTTACATAACCTGTGCAGTAAGGGTGATAACCCAATCCTTAGAAGCCAATGTTTCCACATAGATGATGATTGTCATAAACTGGCGACTTATAGTCAAAAGTCAAGCCGGGTTAAGCATAAAACACTTATATATATTTGAGATATAATCCCAAAAAGATCTCAAGTTAAGTAATTGTGGCTGCATACCAGATACAGAATAAAACATTTTGAGGCTTCTGATTCGGATACAATCAGTAAACCGTTCCAAAGGGGTTAAGCTAAGATTCGAATACGATCATATAGCCCCCAGTGGCTTTGGCGATGCTGATCAAGAGGGTATCGACAACTATGTTCTCTTTGGTTCAAATACGACCTATGTTTGAACAGGAAGCCCCCAAATGACCTTGACAGTTGTTTAACGACGCTGATTCGAATACGATCCACGTCGATTCCCAAAGGGGTTGAGCTATGATTCGGATATGATCAAGAAGCCCCCAAGTAGGTTCGGCAGTTTGCCAATCAAAAGGGTATCGATAGCTATGTTCTCTTTGGTTCGAATACGAACTATGTTTGAACAGGAAGCCCCCAAGTGACCATATAAATTTTGGCATTGCGCCGATCAAGAGGGTATTGATAGCTATGCTCGATGAGCAGGAAGCCCCCAAGTGATCATAATAAGATAAGCCGTAAGGCAGGATATCCAAGTTTGAACCACGCATCATGGCAACAAGTTCTTTTGGCAACCTTTAATTTTTCTGAGAACTCGAACTTGCGAGAGATTTAAATCTTTATGAATCGGAACTTTAAACCGGAATTGAAAGCTTCAAAACTTTGTGAGAGACAGATTATCCTTGAGCCAGATGTTTGAACCGGATTTGAGAGTTTAAAAGCTTTGTAAGAGATAAATTTACCTTGGGCTGGATTTTGAACCGGATTTGATAGCTTCAAAGCTTTGCGGGAGAGAGATGTCTCTTGAGCTATATTTTAAACTGGAATCTTCATTTTGAGCCGGAAATTTTTCTGATGGCTTTTAAATATTCGCCAATAAAGAGTAGCCTCCGGGGCCGGGTTATCTTCTCTTCAATGACCCGGAGTTCTTGAATTCATTGAAACCGGCTAATTTTGCCGAGCCATACCATTGTAGCCCCCGAGTCTCAAGATGACTCAAAGAGTTGGCTTGAGATTCTCCATATTTGATCATAGCAGAAGGTGTATATCATTCGCGTTGATAACGCGATGTGAATCCACAGAAGGTTGAGGTGACTGCGGTGGGTTATGAATGATCCCGTATGAGCCTTGTCAGCAACTCAACCAATGGTTCCCTCCAACTGGTTGTTTGAAGCTTAATCAAACTGTAGTGGCGGAAATTTGTGCGCCTGCCCATTGAGCCATCCAGTGCAGACAACGTTTGATAATATATGATAATTTTCCTCCAATTTGTTGGAAGCGAAAACCGGCTTCCCAAGCGGTGACTTGCTCATACTCAATAGCTCATGCTGACAGGTGCGGCCCAGTGTGTTGATGTAGACCAGGCCGCAAGAAACGGACGGCAGAGACGACCGCAACATCAGTGGTGGCCCCGACAGATGAGTCGGCCGCGGCGTTGTAAGCCGGTGCGGACGGGGAAAATCTTCACCGGTGTTGTAAACCGGCACGGACGGGCGAGTTAATCGCGGGTGCGGTCCCGGTGAGTCGAAGTAGTCCGGGCCACAAGGGCGGCGTCTTGCACACATATTCTTTGATCCTTGTGGCACGGTCATATGCTAGCACATGACAGTAATTACGCAATTTATATATCCATGATCCGGCCATCGACTTTGCAATGACCAATTGTCCTGCATATAAAATGCAAAGACCAAAGTAATTGCTCTCTGACAAAAACAATATGTGCTAAAATTATACTTAGAGGGATATCACCTGATTCGCCCGAACAACAAATGAGTCAGCCGTGGCATTGTAAGCCAGTGCGGATGCGTGAACCGGTGCGGACGCGTGAGCCGGTGCGGACGCGTGAGCCGGTGCGGATGCGTGAGCCGCCGTGAGGGCAGATGGACGAGTCATCCATGGCGTTTGTAAAGCGGCGCGAGCGGCGAGTCAAACGTGATGTTGTTTAACCAGTGTAGATGCATGAATCGGTAACAGGTGCAGACGGATGTAATTCGAACATCAGGGCGGCGACTTGCACGTATATCCGTCGAGCATCCTAGCACGGACAAACACCAATGCAAAAAGTGATGTTGATGCGCCCCCTTAGGCGACACCTTTTTGTAATGGTCCTACAAAAATATTACAAGACCAAGTAATTGTTCTTTGATAAAAACAATATGTGTTAAGAAAAATAAACTTTAGATGAATATCACCTGATTTGTTCGGATGACGGATTGCTCATAAGTAGTGTTCATATGTAATTTTGCAATATGGCTGAGTTCCACTTTAACCCCAGAAAATATCCTGTCAGTCAACCAGCCTCCTGAGACTGGTCTGGTGGACGCGCGGGGCCGCAGCAGAAAAATGACGCGAGCCTCGCTGGTCAACAGGTCGGCTCATCACGGGGGCAGCCTAGAGGGAACCAAGAGAGACGACCCGGTGATTTGATGCGGCAGGCTGGCTCGCAAGTGGAGGCGGACCCAGACTCGGACGTGGAGAGCCGCGGCGGCTCAGGGGCCACCGGCCCGATGGAAAACACTCAAAACGAGTTTCATGCCCAAACTTCCGGGTCGTGGTTTTGTTTCCTTTTTTTGGATCGGGAACATAATTGCTTTTGGTATTTTTTGTCTTCTACCTTGTTTGATTCATCATATATAAGGCTAATCAATTTCCAAATAGTGCCCGATCCCTCGTCTGATCTGATAACTCGATCGGAAATTTGCCCTTGTACGTATCTGCGATTTGCCCCATCAGATCCGATGAATCCTTGCTGAACCAAACGGAAAATCCCCCACTTTGGATCTAACGAACTTGACGTTGATGTGAATCTTCCACGCCGGCTTTAGTTAAATCGGGAAATTGCGAACTTCTCAAACCCTAGAAAAGATCCCTCCAAGAACTCAACACCACCGTGCGTCTGGCCCCATGGTGGGCGCCAACTATCGTGGAATTGTCACGGCAGATGTACTAATGTAAGGTCTTAGTCGCGAGGCCAACACATCTTTGTGGTAGCTTGAAGGGGTTGAGCGGAATCGAGAGACGCAACACACAAGACGAGGATTTAGATAGCTTCGGGCCCCGGGAAACATCATCCGGTAATAACCCTACATGATGTTTGTGGCTAGGTCTCATTATGATCATGAGAGAGTCGCCGGTAAGCCAGCTCTCCTCTAGTTGTGTCTAGCCCTAGAGATTATTGCTTCTTCCTCCCCCTCTTTGGGGATCCCTGCCCCTCCTTATATAAGTTAGAGGGGCGGGTTACATGTGGAGTCCTAGTAAGACTAGGATTAGTCTATCTTCTCTTACAAGTTGATTACAAGTCCGGGTCTTGCTTCCTTGTAAAGGAGATATTCCTCACGCCTTTCCTCTTAAGCCGGCCTACCATAACGTAGCCGGCTTTCTGGGCCTTGAGCCTCTTGGGCCCTCGGGTCTTGTCGCTCCCTTGATCCGCTTGCCAGGTCACCCATAAGTTGCCAGGCTCGGGCGGGTCACTTAGTGAGTTGTCCAGTCAGGGCGGGTCATTAGTGAGTCGCCAAGTCCGGCCAGGTTATACATCTGGCCGGGTCATACCGCGGGGTATATCCCTGATAGATGGTGCTAGTGATTTTTAGCTGCATATTTTAACAAATTGTAGTGTTACAAGGTTGACAAATGGAAATGTTACTAGATAAACAAATGTTAATCTTTCTAGTTTGACAAATGGCAACATACCCAAAATGTCATATGCAAATCTTACCCAATTGTTTCTACGTGGTTGCACACGGGTCATGCAAAACAACCGTTTGCGTCGAAGGGATGCACAAATCCTAAACTGCGAGGGAAGACCATAGCTCTCACTTTTCATATGGGTGTTCTATCTAAAACGTTTGCGATCAAGAGCTGCAGAAATCCTACTCGGCACATTTTCACTTGGCTTCCTGGGGAAGCTGTCAGTTTGCATACGTGTGTTCTAACTAAAACGTTTGCGATGAGTGTTTTATATTTAAATACCGTTGCCATTTTTTTCAAAAGAAAATCGTTAGATAAGTATGTACATTAAGAGAGAAAAACACAAGTTCAATCAAACTATATCTTTCATTCAGTCATACTGCGAATTTATATTCATATGATCGAGAATTCGAGATACAGTATTGAACCCCAAGAAAACTAATTCCGGCGGCGGCGGAGGCGCCGTGCCACGCTGTTGTTGTCGTTGTCGTCCTTCGAGACGCCATTGTTGAAATATTCAAGGCAACAAAAAATGTTCTTCACTTGTAAATCAAACATCATGTCGTCGCATGATCGACGAGCGGGGTGCGGGAGGACGCCAACTATTGCTGCTGAGAGGTAGTGGTCGACGGCAGTGTCCCATGCCGCTGAGGGGTGCACGGGAACCGGCGCGGCGGGTGCAGCCAACCGCACGAGGACCGGTGCCGCTGTGGGTGGACAGGCGCACATGGGCCGGGGCACGAGCGCGACGAGTGCAACCAAACGCATGAGGGCCGACGCCATGGCGCGCACGGGCGCGGGCACGGGTGCTCGTGCTGGCATGTACATGAGCTCGCGCAGGTCTGCGGAGACCTCGCTGTTGCCCACGGCTTCTAGCTCTACGGTAGTGCTCGGCGACCAGCCCGTTAATGCTACGGGGATGGTCACTGGTGGGGGCGCAGGGATGGGAGCTGGGACGGGTGTGAGGGCAGCAACCACCGCAGCCAGCTCGTTCTGGGCAATGTCCACGAGGCTCCATTCCTCCATATTTTCTATCTCCTCCTGCTTGGAGTCGACTTCACCAAACTTGAAGACTAGTGGCGGATGATCATTCTGCACCATGGCGTTGGTGGAGGTCTGCGGGAGGGAGGAGAATGGGAGGCGAACAGTAAGGCTGCCCGTATTAAACAGCAGCTCGGGCGCCATTAATGGAGAGGAAGGCGGGTGGCCATGGAAGTCAAATGGCTCGCTTCCTAGTTAGCCTACGCAACGTACAGCTCACACGCTTCTCGGTGAGACTACACATTGGAGGACAGCTTGCACGCCTCTTGGTCAGCCTGTGCACCAGACTCCGCTCGCACGCCTCCTGTTCAGTCAACGTCAAGCAGCTATCCGCACGACACCTCCTATCTTTATCTTTACCTAATATTAAAAGACGGAAGCTTTCATAGTTCTCCATACGTCGCCCGTTTACATCCATTTATTTTGTGTTAACCATAAAGATTGACAACTGGGATTAAAAATAGATAGATCTATAGAAATTTTATTTCAGGAAAAGATTAGCTCGGAGGAAGAGGCCTACATACGCTGCACCTGTACTGCCCAAAAACCTATATGTAATAGAGTCAGATTTCAGACGGAATCATGGCCCAGCCCACTAAAAATGTCTCCTACTCTCGATCAATATAAATATGCAGAGCCTCTTCCGCTACGCTACGATAGATCCACACAAACGCACACCCCAGCACCAGTCGCCTGCTGTGGAGGGAGGAGCCCTGTATGCTGAGGGAAGTGGGAGGGAGAGCCCCGGCAGGAAGTGTGGGAGGAGGTGGTCTCCTCGATATGTGCCCCGAGCGGCACGGATGTGCAGATCATGGGTTCCCATGGGACGAGGAGATGGTCGTCTATATGTGTGGGAGTTGGGGGTCGAGGGGTGCTTGGTGAACTCAAAGCTATGTGCGACGGCGACGTCAGGCTCATCCACCTACCTTTCTCTCATTTTGGCCAGAGCAAGATCCAGATCGTCGAGGACTGGAGGAAGATCCTATTTATCTGCCCGGAAACCCAAACACGGAGTCAGTGAAACTCATCCAATGTTATTGTGCCGACGAGATCAAATACCTCTTTGCACCATGGCTTATACAATCATTCAAACATATAATGTGCATGCTCGTGTGTAACCAAGGAGCGGCCCCTGTCTAAATTTTACATCAGGAGTTTTGCTGCTGCAAGGGATTTCTTCAGAAGTCAGGCCCGTTGATAGGGGTGCAAGGTGGGCGATGGCACATGCCCCAAAATTCATAGGGGGCCCACCATGAGAAAAAACAGTGAAGGTCGCCCAGGTTTTTCATCTGTAGGCTGGCTAGTTCGCTACTATGCTTGCGGTCAAGTCCTGACCTTCGGGGCTTACTAGACGGGCTGGAAACTGTTGTGGACGGGCCCCAAAGTGCTAATGGTTGGATGCCCTGTTGTTGATCACGGTTTTGAGGGATTTCACGAATGATGCGGTGATTAACTCCTGTCCCGCCACCGGCCAGAGAAGTTGATCTACCATTGCCATGCTCGAGGAGATGCACAAGTCCATCCACCAAATGAACGGTCATTATCAATATTCAGGCAGACCGTACTCTAGCTCTACTTCTTCAATGTTCAAGGTACACCACGTATGAGGCATCCATGTCTATCAATTAAGCACCGCTTATCAATCAGGCATGTGTATGCAAAAGGTAACCACGAGACTCAATTGGGGCTTCTAATATTAGGTCATCGGCGAGAGCCTGTAAAATTCACGAGGGATGACATCATCGGCATCGTCCACAAGATTCTTAGCTTCATTAACGTCAATTACAATACATGTTATGGTCTATCCCTTCACTCTACATTGAGCTTTTGTTTGATGATCTCGAATAGGTTTATTTCAAATTATATATGGTCATCCAATCATCCACCACACAAGAGAAGTTGCACCCTCACACCTCACGGTGTCTACCTTCCTCCGAAGTCCTAGGCTATAGCAGTAACAGGCGGTGCTTCTCCTCCAGAAGTTGATCCACATAGACATGATCATTTGATTCGTTGCTCCTCCCCCAAATCAATATACATGTGGTACCACATCTACTCGAGTGAGGATGGGGAGTCATGAGAGGTACGCACAACGAAGCTAGGTAGTTGGAGCCGAACTAACAAAGGACAAAATCGGACGTAGACGTGTTGCGTGCAAGAAACAATGGAGTCGTGAGAGGTACGCATGAAGAAGCTAAGTAGTTGGAGCCGAACTAACAAAGGAGAAAATCATATGTAGACGTGTTGCGTGCAAGAAACGATTCTTCTTTAAATATCGGCCGTCAATCTTTGTGGTTTTAGTTCTGTCGATTTTATTACGAAAAATAGGTCCCACTTTGTCTTTTGCACAGGGGACCGCCCTGTTCAGAACGGTCGTCATGGGTGTTCATCTAAGGATTTCGGTAGGACCATCTACATTGGACAGTATGTGCGAATGCAGATAAAAATTATATTAAGATGTGTGTATGTCTTATCATATAGTTCTAGCACTAGATCCATGAATTTGTTTATGGATCATTTACATTTGGCAAGTTCTTATTGATAGTCCATTTTTGGCCATGATTATGAATGCTTAGGAAGACATAACATACATAATTCACTTTTGTTATTGTTCAATTCTATTTTATGACACTTTTCTACAGAAAGTGCTTTGCCATTAATTTTTCTCCCTGTTGATTTATTTCCCCTTGGCATCCATCAACTATCACTGCCCAGTGACCTGACATGCTTTCAAAGTGAATTGCAAACATCTGCCATGAATGCACGACAAATTTATGTTCCATTCAATGCCACCAGAGTATCTTCAGTATGTGAACAACAGACTAGAATTTTATTCCATGGAATCACATGAAGGGTTGTCCGAATAGGTTAGTGTCGAATAATTGTTTTCCTAAGAAATATAGTGCAAAAGAATTTGTTGATTGTTTCTCTATAGTATTGATTCACTCATACAAATAAAGCATCCACATAGAATGGGATCAAAGAGAAAATATTTAGGATCAAAGAGACCCTAAGGTGGAATAAAAAGACCATCACGGCCATAATGATTAGTGAAACTGATTGATGTTTTTTATTAGCAATTCAACTTCAAGGTGTAATGGGAAATTGGCCGAACATTTAGTAGACTTGGAGGGGATGGGGTGCACAATGGTGTTAGTGGACTGTTGAGTTTCTTATTTTTTTCACCCGTTGCAATGCACGGGCCTATTTGCTAGTAGCCATTAAAACGAAGACATATGGTGTCATGTGAATGGTTAACAAAAAGCACACGATTTGAATCATACAACCGTTTGAGATATTAAATTTGTGGCTATTTTTTCAGAATGCCTTTGTTTGTTGTTATTCGAGTGCGCCTTCTCTCAAAATGCACACAAAAAATACCACAGCATGCCGGGTGCCATTCCATGAAAGCATGCCAAGTTTCATGAATTTCAGACGAGCTTTGGATTACTAGAATTTAAAAACAAAGTATCTCAACTTTTTGCCGGCAATCATCGGTGCCCTGGTGTTTGAAATTCGTTCCCATTTCTTGCATGGGACCTAAGCATGCACCCATGGACAAAGATTTGATTTTCAACCAATTTATATGCATTAGTGCATGTGCATGTAGTTCAAATTTGAATTATGCACATAAATGCATTGAAAACTCAATTAATGCATAAAAATGTCCAAACGAACCCCGAAAAATCCCCAAAATTAACACAACACTCCTGTTGTTCTATGTTGACACAAGAATTTTTTTGAAAGCAATAAGACGCAATGGATATCGTTTCGTCCCCAAACGTGGGATGTTCCCTACCGAAACCATCAAGCTTGTTGTGAGAAGCTCTGGTTTGTGAGAAGCATATCCCCAAACCTGCCCCAAATGGGACAAGAAATTTACCACAACATGTTGATGCCGCTCCATGATAGCATGCCAAGTTTCATGAATATCGGACGTGCTTTGGATTTACTATAATTTAAAAATCAGGTATCTCAATGTTCGCGGCCGAGTCACCGTGGCAGAGTGTTTGACATTCATTCCTATTTCTTGCATGCGACTTAAGCATGCACCCAAGGACACATATTTGCTGTTCTCAACCAATTTATATGCATTAGACCATGTGCATGTAGTTCAAATTTGAATTATGCACATAAATGCATTGAAAACTCAATTAATGCATAAAAATGTCCAAACGAACCCTGAAAATCCCAAAATTGACACAACACTCCTGTTGTTCTACGTTGACACAAGAAAAGTTTTGAAAGCAATAAGAGGCAATGGATATCGTTTCGTCCCCAAAGGTGGGACGTTCCCTACCGAAACCATCACGCTTGTTGTGAGAAGCTCTGGTTTGTGAGAAGCATATCCCCAAACATGCCCCAAATGGGACAAAAAAATTACTAGAGCATGTTGATGCCGCTCCATGATAGCATGCCAAGTTTCATGAAGTTCAGACGAGCTTTGGATTTACTAGAATTTAAAAACCAGGTATCTCAATGTTTGCGGCCGAGTGACCGTGGCAGGGTGTTTGACATTCATTCCCATTTCTTGCATGGGACCTAAGCATGCAACCAAGGACACAAATTTGAATTTTCAACCAATTTATATGCATTAGAACATGTGCATGTAGTTCAAATTTTAATTATGCACATAAATGCATTGAAAACTCAGTCAATGCATAAAAATGTCCAAACAAACCCCGAAGAATCCCAAAAATTGACACAACACTCCTGTTGTTCTATGTTGACATGAGAAATTTTTTGAAAGCAATAAGAGGCAATGGATATCATTTCGTCCCCAAAGGTGGGACGTTCCCTACCGAAACCATCAGGCTTGTTGTGAGAAGCTTTGCTTTGTGAGAAGCATATCCCCAAACCTTCCCCAAATGGGACAAAAAATTTACCACGGCCTATTGATGCCGCTCCATGATAGCATGCCAAGTTTCATGAATTTTAGACGAGTTTTGGATTTACTAGAATTTAAAAACCAAGTATCTCAATCTTTGCGGCCGAGTGACGGTGGCAGGATCTTTGACATTCATTCCCATTTCTTGCATGGGACCTAAGCAGGCAACCAAGGACACCGATTTGAATTTTCAACTAATTTATGTACTTGATTGACGTGGCGAGTGTAAGCCAACTATGTTATCTCCCCTTTTATTACATATATATTACATGGGATGTTGTGAAGATTGCCTAACTTGCGACATATGCCTTCAATGCGATTATGCCTCTAAGTCGTGCCTCGACACGTGGGAGATATAGTCGCATCGAGGGTGTTACATTACCAAGCTAGGCCAAAAGCCTAAGCTTGGGGGAGTACATATTTCCACCGCAATTACATTCATGTTCACACATTTCATTCTAGTTGTCTGTGTCCACACTTTTTCATTGCATTATCCATGCTAGATTTATTTTCTAGTTTTCTTCTTGTGTGGTTAAAAACATTGAGAAAATCCAAAAAAGTATCTCCCGCTTCTTTTGGGTTTTTCATTCTAGCTTAATTAGTTGTATTATTACTAATAAAACCAAAAAGATTTATTGATTCTTCTTTTGCTTGTTGGGAGCTTTCTCGTGTAAATTGTTTTGTCATTTTTGTTTTTCCTTCTTTAATTTGATTTCTTCAAGAAAAACTAAACACTCCAAAAGTATTTCAGTGTGTTTCTTTGAAATTCTTTCCTTTTTATTGAGTCGTACCAAGGAGATGACCACGATGAAAATGTTGAGTGGCTCTCGTATGCATTACTGTTGGTCTAACAAAGAGCCCTTATTACCTTGTCTTCTCCTTTTGAAATAAAATGTTTGTAGATTCCAACTTAGTCCACGTCACTCTTGCACTATTAATATTTTCATATCATTCGGTCGCTCAATTCAAAGGCAATAATGACGATATTTTATGAACGGACTATGGAAGAGAGAAACGGTTAGGAACTCAACTTATTCTGTTTTTGTAAATATGTTTAACATAGTATCCATGATTCGGCATATTATGATCAAACATGTTTGTAATGACAATTAGAGATTATAGTTTCTCATGCCATGCTTAAGTAGGTAGGAGTGGATAATGATTTATCTTGGATGTCAACATGCATTAAAATGATTGTGATATAGTATGGTGATATGGTATGTTCCTCTGAATGTTGCAAGTCGCTCGACTTGGCACATGTTCATGCATGTTGTTGAATCGAAACCAACATATCCTCTATGATATTTATGTTCATGGTGTTCATATCCTACTCATGGTAGTATTCAATGTTGATTGTGCATAATGCATGTTCATGACCATTTTTGCTCTCTACCTAGCCTCTTCTCAACCTATTTCCTAGCCTTCGCCTGTACTAGGTGGAAATACTGCTTGTGCATCAAAATCCTAAAACTCAAGTTATTCCAGACGAGTCCACCATATCTACCTATATGCGATATTACCCTGCCATTCCAAGTAAATTTGCATGTGCCACCACTAAAAATTTCAAATGAACATTTGTTTTGTGTGCCTGGACCGCTCATGGAGCGCCAGGGGGTAGTCAGTATCTTCCATGCTAAGCGGGTTATTCTCATGGTGAGTGTTTATTCACTCGTCCTTGCACAAGAGGGGCGGTAATATGGATGCCCACTCCTGAAATAAAAAATTGCAAATAATTAAACAAAACTCCCCCAGGATTGTTGTTGGTATGGATGGTCCCATGGATTTGGCTAGCCGTGGAGTGTGTTTGTTGGTGGAGGGGAGTAAACCTTTACTTTTATTGCTTGGGAACCGCTGCTAATTTGTTTGGCATGGAAGATATTGACAATTCTTGGTCATAACATTGACAAGAAGGGTGTACATCCCAAAATTACATTTATCTCTATTTTTAAAAACTTGAGCTCTAGCACCTCTGCATATCCCCGCTTCCCTCTACGAAGGGACTGTCTATTTAATTTTATGTTGAGTCATCACGTTCTCAAACAAGCACCAGATCTGAGAGCACTATTGTCATCCTCATGCATTTTGTATAGTTAATGTTGAATGCATCATGACTGGATCTTTTCTACCATGAATTACATAGTTTAGTCGCTTCTTGAACTTTGGAGGTGCTCTGCATTTATGTTTTGTGGTCTCAGAAAGAGCTAGTGAGATACAAATATTGTCATATTATATAATGACTGTTTTGACAAAGTGTTGGCATTTGATATATTTTATTATTTATCTCTAGTTGATTATGCCATTGATATGATTTAATATTATTTCCAAGAGTTATTGTTGACATGGTTAGTCACGATCTTTGCTGAAAACCTGGGTGCTACTTAAGCTTATTTACGTAAACAAGAACAAAAGAGTTCGTAAAAGTTTTTCTTTATCACTTTCAGTTTGTCAACTGGATTGCTTGAGGATAAGCAAAGGTTTAAGCTTGGGGGAATTGATATGTCTCTGTCGTATCTACTTTTCCTAATGCTTTTGCTCTTGTTTTGGACTTTAATTTGCATGATTTGAACGAAACTAACCCGGACTGACACTGTTTTCAGTAGAAGTACGATGGTGTTGTTTTTGTGCAGAAATAAAAGTTATCTGTTTGGAACGAAACTTTTTGGAGATTTATTTTAGAATAAATAAAAAATACTGGAACCGCGAACCACAGGAGGGGGTGCCCTGGGTGAGCATGATACACCACGGGGCGCCACACTCTCCAAGTGCGCCTTGGTGGGTTGTGCCCACCTGGTAGCCCCCCGACCCTAAATCTGATGCTACAAAATCCTATTTTTGGAGAAAAAATAGGAGAGCATGTTTCATCGCGTTTTACGATACAGAGTCGCTGCCATCTCCTGTTCTTCATCGGGAGGCCAGATTTAGAGCCCGTTTGGGGCTTCAGAGAGGGCAATCTTCGGTCTTTGTCATCACCAACCCTACTTCATCACCAATTCCATCATGCTCGCCGCCAGAAGTGAGTAACTCGTCCGTAGGCTCGCTGGCCAGTGTGGAGTTGGATGAGATTCATCATGTAATCGAGTTAGTTTTGTTAGGCTTGATCCTTAGTATCCATTAGGTTCTAAGATTGATGTTGTTATGACTTTGCTATGCTTAATGTTTGTCACTAGGGCCCGAGTGCCATGATTTTAGATTTGAACCGTTTATGTTATCACCATTATATACATGTTCTAGATCCAATCTTGCAAGTCATATTCCCCTATTACGTGTAATGAGCCATAAACCCCAGGGTGACAATAATTGGGATACTTTCCGGTGATGACCGTTGTTTGAGGAGTTCATGTATTCACTATGTGTTAATGCTTTGTTCCAGTTCTCGATTAAAAGGAGGCCTTAATATCCATTAGTTTCCTTATGGACCCCGCTCCCACGGGAGGGTAGGACAAAATATGTCATGCAAGTTCTTTTCCATAAGCATGTACGACTATTTATTGAATACATGCCTACATTATATTTATGAACTGGAGCTAGTTCTGTGTCGCCCTAGTTTAAGACTGTTATATGATGAATATCATCCAATGAATGCACCGATCCAATGCCTATGAATTTTCCACATATTGCTCTTGCTAAGTTACTATTGCTATTGCTAATGTTACAAGTGCTACAATACTGACACTGCTGTTACTGCTACTATTGCTACTGTTCCTACTACCATCAAACTATAATATTACTGTGCTATTGACCCCTTTGCTACAGATATTTAATATCCAGGTGTGGTTGAATTGACAACTCAACTGCTAATACTTACATATATTCTTTGGCTCCCGTTGTGTCGAATCTATAAATTTGGGTTGAATACTCTACCCACGTAAAGTGTTGCGATCCCCTATACTTGTGGGTTATCAATAGATAACAGGGGTACCTATGGTTACATATGTCGGTTGCCATCAGGTGATAAACACGCCGGCTATGCTACCTCTTCCTTGGAGGAGACGCCAAGCCTTTGGAGGTTTTCTTCTATTGTACGGAGTTATCTAAAGCTCGACACAAGCCCATGGAAACATACTTAACTGGATCATAACACGTAGTAGGTGGATAGCCAGATGGAACCTCCCACCCCCTCCACCACCCCCACCTCCGGCGACCTACTCCATCTCCGGCGACCATGATCTCTCGTTCGACATCATGGAAGGTTTACTCCACTGGGATTTCAACCCCGGCCTCAAGGTCGAGGACCAGGTTCGTAGAAGATTCAAATCCATGGTCCATTTCTCTCTCCCATCTACATCCAAGGAATTTTTCTTGGTGGTCACCTTCTCTTCTACCTCCATTCCCCTTTCTTGTGCTTCGGTTGGTTTGGCTTTGCAATGTTGCATTGGAGGTCTTGCTTCTGGTTTCAACGTGACACAAATTGGAGCAAAGAACTTTCTGTTCTCTGTGGCTTCAAATAAGGTGGGCCATTTCATCTATGCCCTACGGGATAGAGTCTGGCCAGACTTTGTTTGTCATTTTGGTTTATTCAAACAGCCATGGAATGCACCTTTTGATGGGTCTGTGGGCTGGTGCACACCACATGAAATCTCTGGGTTATGGGCAAGAACACCCAGGGTAGTTCGTTCTAACCTTGGGTTTCCTGAGACAGTGCTGCTAAGGATGATTCATCCAGCCATGAGTTGGCGATGTTTGGTTTCTCCAAACAGATATCTACTAATCTACTGAGCTCGTTTGAAGAAATTTCAATACACAGAGACGAAGATCATGTTGGTTCTTGCTCCGATGTGATTTCGAGCAGAACAACTATTCAGTTTGGTAGTTCGGAAATTCCATTTTCTTCGGTCAATCATAATGATCTTGCCAAAAATATTTTGGAAAGAAACACCGTGAGCACAATTGGCGCAACATACCCTTCTCCATCTTAGAAAATATCTTGGATTTCCGTCAAGCTCAGTCTGAGGAGGCAACTGTCCAAAAAATCTATGATTTAAATGACTTGCCATCCTCGGAGATCATCCATGATATTTTGGGCCGCTGTTACCATTGTGGTGCACCTGACCATAGGTCATCAGATTGCAAGGCCAAGCTCTGTGACTCGTGCAACACCTTTGAGCGGGCTTTCTTTTATGGTAAGCAGACCATGGGTCAATTTCCTCGGCCCTGTAGCATTTGCAACAATCAGTCCCATCAAAGGGCTTTCTATGCTGCCCAAAATGCAAGCTGTTGGGGCATGATCTGCAACGTTGCATGGCCAAAAATGTGTTTCGTTTAATTTGTCGTAGAAGGAAGTTGGAACGGCAGCTTACCACCACCACAAATCCTCTGCCTCATTCTAAGGAGCGGGCGCGTCAACGGAATCCTCACCTACCAAAAATTAAAAAGATTTGGCGACACAAAAAGAAAGTGCCGGATAATGGGCCTATCCCCTACACGGCCATTGTTCTGACGATTCCGCTCCATACCGTACAGCAGCTACCTCTTCTGCCACCCCAGTCGACCAACGAGCAGCAAGGAAACCCCCCGCCCGGCAAGCCACCACCATCGACAGCAGAAACTCGAGTCGCCAAGCCATCTGCGGCCATGGCTAACTTCCCGGTCTGCCCGTTCCAGTTCGTGTTGATGGGAACCCAGATCGAGCGTGGGCCTGACCATAGGCTGGTGCGCAACATGATTGTGGTGGATGGCCCACCACTTAGACATGAAAGGAACGCCATTGTTACTGCTACACCTCCGGTGCCTGATCATCAAAAGCTGTTAGTGTTGAATGAAGTGGTACGAATCATGACTAAAGATTTTCATCTAGAAGTTCCTGATGATTTTGTGTATCCTATTGGGGTGGGCATGGTTGCTTTTGCGGATGTTGCTCTGAGAGATGAGTTTATTCTAGAAAGTCCATACCAATTAGACCCCCTGGATGATGATATGACTTTCTTTTGTGCCGCATGATGAAGGGGAAAATATGCATCAATTCCCTTCCAGTATGTTGCCTGGGTCCCTATGGATTATCAAACGGATCATTATATCAACAAAGCTGTATCTTTCTTTGGAAAGTTAGATCTATGACACAGGCCTGGTCAGAACAAGGAGCGTGTACTGGTACACGTGATCATCAGCAACATTGCACAGGTGCCACATTGTCTTGTGGTCAAACTTATTGGTACTCTGCCAGGTATGGGCAGTTCCTGGTCGGTGCCTGTATATGTTTTCAACGACAGAGACACCATCCCTGGCCTGGTTTGCAATGAAGATGACGCTCCTCCCATGAATTCATCCCCATATCTGTATGAATTTCTCTATCTCTCTGCCGCTCATCAATGGACTTTCGAGCATCAGCAGATGCTGCAACAACAGATAGATGCAGCATGGGAATAGCAAGCCCCTCAATAGCAGCAACAGATGCAAGCTTAGGGTTAGGGCATCTAGCCTGTTGCACCTCCTCCTTACCGAGGTTTCAGTTTCAGAACTCTGTTCCAATATACTGTCCCCTCCCTCATGGATGGTGTGGAACAGGAGAGCAACATCACTGATGATCCCCAGGATGAATGGTCGGTATACTCTGACATTGAAGAACCTGCAGATGTTCTGATCAGTGGTAGGCAAACCTCTGGAGCTCAATTCTTTCGTGCAGTAGGCGGTTCTCACACTGTTGAGGTGAGAGCATAGGAAGGATGCCTCTTCTTCAGTTTCTCTGGATGATCTCTTTTGGGAGGTTCACTCGCTGTATTATGGGTCCCGAAGCCACTGCCACAACTCTGAATCAGGGTCTGCTGCCGATCAATCCCCTCGCCTTCTTCCAACAAGTTACTTTTGCTATCTTCAGTGAGGCAGATGTTGCTTGTGCCCGACTTGGCAGTTGGACTAAAGTTCCGTTCCACCTGGACGAGCCAGTTGTCATTCCTTCAAAGATTTGGGTTGCTTTGCGGTGCAGATACCTTTAACTGGAGATAAGTATATTTCTTCGCTGCAACTGGGTTCTGCTTGCTCCATCCACGCTGCATCTGCTGAACTCTTGGCTATCCCTGCTGCTAAGCCACACAACATGTACTTCCATAAGATGGTCTCTAAAGAAACAGCGCCTATTGATACTGTCTATCTCAGATGCAGTACCAGGTCCACGCGGTATGATGGCTTCAGGGTGGCCTAGATCACTGACGCTAGGAAGGGGCAGTCCAAGGTTAAGCCTAGAGGTGCCCCCTCGATTGCTTGCTCTTCCAAGGTGACTAATCCCTCCAACAACTGACTGCTTAAACCCTCTGTCGCATCAGATGAACAACTGCCTCCTCCAACACACATTGATCAGCTATAGTATGTGGGCACCGCTTTGTGTGGGATACCCCCTGAAGATCTCAACACTAAAAAGTTCCTAGAGGGTGACAAAGGGGAATATCCTGACCAGCACTAGGTGTGATGTCATCGAATAAGCAGTGGAACATCTTATGCTGGAATGTGTGTGGGATCAACTCCGCTAAGAAGAAACTGGCAATCCGTAATGCAATTGATATCAGTGGGTGTTCTATGATTTGTTTCCAGGAAACTAAGCGTACCTCTTTTGATCTTTCTTATGTTAAATCTTTTTGTCCTAAAAATTTGATATGTTTGAATTTATAACCTCTATGGGTAACTTTGGAGGGCTCAGAACTGCGTGGATGAGCTCGGTTTTCACAGGCGTTGCTGTTTTCTCTGAATCTCTTGCATTAGGTGTCATGCTTACTTCAACGTAGTCTGGCGATTCTTGGACGCTCGTAAACATATATGGCCCTTGTAATGATCCGCATAGGGAGTTGTTTACTTCATGGCATTTCGATCTTGACATCCCTACGGGCGAAGATTGGCTTCTCCTAGGCGATTTCAACTTTATCCGAATGCCAGATAACCGTAATAGAGGAGGAGGGGGTGCTAACGATATGCTGCTCTTCAATGAAATCATTCGACGGAAATCTCTCGTAGAACTTCCAATCAAGGGGCGTTCGTTTATGTGGAGCAATATGCAATCAGACCCACTTCTCGAACAGCTGGATTGGCACTTCACCTTCGTGGACTGGGCAGTCAAGTACCCGAACACAGTGGTTATGCCTCTCGGTAAACCCACATCTGACCATGTCCTGTGCTACGTAAGCATCCAGTCCAAGATACCCAAATCCAAAATTTTCCGTTTCGAGGACTATTGGATCAAACAACCAGGGTTTTTCGAGGTGGTGCAGCGATCTTGGGCTAAACGTTGTTATGCACCGAATGCTGCCGTTGTCCTGTGCAAGAAGCTTAAGAACTTGCATTATGATCTGAAGCAGTGGAGCAAGAAAATATCTAGACTGTCCATATTGATTGAAAACTGCAACAAAACCCTCTTGGAGATAGATGGGTTGGAAGAGAGAAGGAGGCTCTCCTTTCCAGAAGCTAACTTCATAAGAATTTTGAAACACCGCCTACATCACCTACTAGAATGCAAAAAATCTTATTGGATGAAACGCTGCACTGTCAGGCATTTCAAGTTTGGAGATGGCAACACAAAATTCTTCCATAGGGTGGCTATGGAACGATACCATAGGAACAGTATTGCAACACTAAAACTCCCTGATGACTCGATCATTCATGACCACCTGGGTAAATAATCAATTCTCTTTTAGGCCTTTCATGCAGGTAATCTTGATCTCAAAAGTTTAAACACTAGGTTTATCACTCTCATCCCCAAAACCCAGTCCCCAGCAACTGCCAATGATTATCACCCAATAACTCTACTGAACTGCTGCCTCAAGCTTATGACGAAGCTCCTTGCGAACCGACTACAGCAAGTGATTCTCAAGATCATACATAGAAACCAATATGGATTCTTGCGAGGGAGATCGATCCAGGACTGTGTAGCATGGTGGCCTTTGTATTTAAATATAGACAGAGTGGAGTAGTACTATCTTTATCTTAGCCTCATAGAGCTCTCCCATCATGTAGGCTCGCCTCCCCGCCTCGCCCACTGGAACCCGCCAAGGATCATCCCTTAGATCCCAGGATCCCATGGGCTGTCCTCTCGCTACGCCCCGCAGCACTCCCGCCTTTGAGCGAAACCCACATGTGTTTTAGAGGGGATCCATTGCTCTGGAATCACATATCGGTGGCGCCGGAGGATATGCCAGGGCTGCATTTCAGGTGGTGGGCAGCAAGGGCAAATCTGATCGAGGAAGCGTCACATCAATGGGAGAGAAGTTCGAAGGAGCTGCGCCTGGTGCAACAGAAGGCAAAGGCGTAAGTCGATCTTAGGGGAGAAATGCTGAGGGATGTTAGCATCTGGTAGCATCGCGTTGATTTCGAGCTAGGGCTAATGGCAAAGATCATATTCACGGAGTCAACTATGGAAGAAAGAACGTGCATGCATGTGGAATGGCATGAGCAGCCGGTGCTACTGTTCAAATGAGCGGTAGAAGAAGCCAAATCACGGGACCAGCTGCGGCGGCGCCGCTGGGCATGCATCGCCAGCGATGCACTGACCTACTCGGTTGCTGCTGTAGTGAACTTGCGGCGCCATGGTGGTTTGCAACTGTGACAACCACTCCATCTATATGTATTGTATTCCTATGAAAATACTTGGTCGTTTGGAAAAAGATGGTAATTGATTTATCACTAGTGTTTGAATGCTTTGTCGTGACAATCACCCGAAGCCACAACCAGAAGTCTCCATCGCATAATACTTACGGTCGATCGCACCAATAAACAGTCGGTCGGACCCGCGACACGCATCGGCTTGTTCTGACATATACGACGAGTTACATCACTGACTTGTGCGACCGCATTTGAGCAGTAGTACATGAAATTTGTGTTCCACGAAACTCATCGGGAGCCGTTTCAGGCCTCGAAACAAAAACCAGCAATTAATCTTTAGCTTGTTCCCATCAAATTCCAAAGTGTATAGTATAAAAGTGCAAACCTGCTCACACCTAGTAAGTATCAAACCTGAACGTGTTCCCACTATGCAGGTTTTAGTACTAGTGATAGTACTAGGTTATAAAAAGGGGAACCAGTACCTAGCCGAAAATCACTCTACCTCTTCCTCCTCATAAGTCTTTCTTGTTCGTCTGTCCTTGCCATGGCCGGTGTGTAGAGCTCTAGGTCGAGAACTACTCATAGCAAGGGAGCGGCAACCAAGGCCGCAAAAAAACGAGAGGGCTCACTGCCTGGCAGAGACCTCGAAAGATCTCTCACGGGCAGGCGAGGGCTCCCAGGATCACCCTAGCCGCAGAGGCAAGGGCTCCCAGGAGCGCCCTAGCCGCGGAGGTGAACATGCCGAGCTAGCGGTGCTGGAGTCGTTATCCCTTGACGATATGCTCGATCAGCTCAATAAGCAAGAGGAGTTCATCGATGGCTTGGTGGAGCTACTACAGGAGAGCCTCAACGACATGCCCGCTGAGTTCAATGAGCAGGGGAAGTTGACCTCCTGCTTGGTGATGCTGCTGAAGAAGAGCATTGCCTCGGATAAGAAGGTGACCGACGAAATCCTGCAACTTCAGGAGGACAAGCCGAAGATCCTCCATGAGCTCGACCTACTGAAGGAGGAGAACGGCGGCTAGAAGAAGCTGCATTAGAAGAGTAGTTCCTCGATGAAGATGCTACAGGCCCTCGTCATGGAACAAAAGGAGGAGTTGGCGAAGCTACGCATCAAGCACCCGGCTGCTGTCAAGGTACGTAATGCGGCCATGGAACAGATGATGAAGGCTCGCGTCGAGAAATCATGCGTCATGGAAAGAATGAAGAAGATGGCGGAGGAGATGCTCCAGGAGATGGAGGTCATGGAGGCGATGAAAAAGTAGTTACGACTCCGTGGCCAGCAACCCTTCATGTAGTAGGGAGCAACTCCCCAAATGTGTGTGCGTCTTCCATCTTTTGGGGGGGGGGGTAACCTTCCTTTTTCATTTACTCTTATGTTTCTTCTTTTTGCTTCTAGTGTTCCGCCATACATGTCACGTTCTCTACGAGGCATGAATAGAAAAATGCTAACGATGAGCGACGTCGTGGGATTGATGACTAGAAAATTAGATCATTTTTATCGCCATATCGCACTGGGCTGCCGTGTTTCGTGCTCCTGCATCGTACTAGTACTCCAGTGGAAAAGTTGAGTATACCACACGGTTCTTTGCTCCTCCTCAGGTCGTCGACAACATTTATACAAGCATTCAAATCACAAGGCCCCGCCTTCCAGTAGTAATGAGCAGTCAAATCAGAAAGGCCCTCACCTCTAGTGAAACCGACCAAGCGAGACTGCCCCGCCCTCTAGAATTTTAAATGTATACTTTTGTAAAGTAGTACTAGTATCGATGGGTTGTGCCATGGAGCAAAACTAACAAGATGAAACTAAAGAAAAAAGGTGGAACATATAGAGAGCGCTCGTCACCAAATTATGCATATAGTACTACTAAAAAAGCAAGTACGTGCTTAGATGGGGTGCTAAATTCTATTAAAGAAATTAGCATACCTATTTAATTCTTGGGTTTTTATTATTTATGCCACTAGTTGTGTCTCACTACTCAGTTTTGCCATTAGATGCTAAAACTACTCAAAATGCCATCGACCCGTGAGATGCTTGATCAAAAATGCAATGAGATTTCTCAAAAATGCCATCCCTCAGTTAGATGTTTTGCTCAAAAATGCCATTAGACATTGTTATTTTCACGTTAAACCCATTGACCATGTTATATGATAAAAATAAGCCTAGCATGTAGATTATCTTTATCTCACAATGATAAGTGTTGCCCGCTTGTCAGGAGTAACCAAACAAATAACTTTACAGGAAAATAAGAACCACTACTATAGGATGCTGCTAACGCGACTCTACGATCAGAGACTCTTCGATGAAACTGTGTACGATCCAATAATCACAAATGGTGGTGTAAAAACCCGTCAAAAAAGGTGAAAAACGTTTGGGATGAGACATGCATCAAACACGGTTCGGATTTTAGTTGCGTGTGCGATGCAGGGCATCCGTTCAATTCAATTAACTGTTTGCGATGAGGCAACACGAAAGAAACGAACAGGCAGATGAAGGTGTGTGTGATATACAGCATATAGTTCACTCGGATGAACTATTTGTGATTAGGCAACACAAAAGAAACGGGCAGCCAGATAAAGGTGTGTGCGATGTATAGCATACGATTCACTCGGATGAACTATTTGTGATTAGGCAACAGAAAAGAAATGGTCAGCCAGATCAAGGTGTGTGCGATATACAGCATGCAGTTCACTTGGCCTTGTCGTTAGTGTGTGACCTCTATGGCAACCGTTCGCTCCCCACTGGCCTCTTCTTGTACCGTGACAACCGTCCACCGCCTCTTCGCCTTTCCCTCTCGATTTGGAACTGCTGTCGCACACTCTTCCTCCCTCCATTTTCCTTCACCCTTCCTTCTGCCATTATTCGATCATCTTCTCCACGGAGGGAACAGGTCGGAAACAACCCCATTGTTCTTGCCCCAAACGGAAAGATGACGTGGTGGAGGACCTCATTGATCGGTGCGACATCATCACCTCGGCTAGCATGGCAGGTTCATTCAAGACCATTCTTGACTCAACTAATAACATCATTACAAGCAACCCAAGGGTCCAGGAGAGGTTTGATCTCCCCTATCTTCTTCGTCGTGACCCTGCTGACTGGCACGGGGACGACGGAAGCCTCTCCTTGTGAAAGTTGATGTCCCTTGATAATGATATGTGTGATGTTAAGATGCCATCGTGAAAGCACAAGTGCTCCCTCGGTGATTTTGGTAATTAATGTCAACATACCTCTTGTTGGACAAATGCTTTTATCTAGTATATTTCAGATAAGTTCAACAAATGGAGTGGCATAGACAAGAGGGTATGGAACCCCTGCAAGATGCTAAAAACAAAGGATTGGCTCAAGCTCAAAAGCTCAAGACTCTACATTTTCATTTTAGTGATCCAAGATCACATTGATTCCATAGGAAAGCCAATACTATTAAAAGGGGATGAGGTGTTGTTTAATGGCTTGCTTGCTCAAAGTGCTTAGTGATATGCTCCAAAGCCCTCAATCACCTTCTCATATCCACATATGTCACAAACCAAAAGTCAAACTCAGCCTCACCAAAATGTTCTATCCGACGCCACCGAGTTCACTTGACATAGCCACTGCTAGAAACCCTAATCAATTCGGTCTCACCGATGGGATCTCGGTCTCACCGAGACGGGATTGCAAACTCTCTGTTGCCTGTTGCAATTATTTCGGTCTCATCGAGATATGCAATCGGTCCCACCGAGTTTGCTTGACCAACTCTCTATTTTTCCTATTACCAAAATCAGCCCCAGCGAGTTTGTGTAGTCGGTCAAACCAAGTTGAGGTTTTTACCCTAACCCTAGCACATCGGTCCCACCAAGTTGATTGTATTGGTCCCAACGAAAAGCCTAACATTCACATTTTGAACTAAATCGGTCTGACCGCATTTTCTGATTCGGTCCCACCGAGTTTGGTAAATTGTGTGTAACGGTTAGATTTTGTGTGGAGGCTATATATACCCCTCCACCCTTCCTTCATTATGAAGGAGAGCCATCAGAACGTGCCTACCTTCCAGTATTCATTTTCTAAGAGAGAACCACCTACTCATGTGTTGAGACCAAGATATTCCATTCCAACCATTTAAATCTTCATCTCTAGCCTTCCCAAAGTTGCTTTTGACTCAAATCATCTTTCCACCAAATCCAAATCTGTGATAGAGAGTTGAGTGTTGGGAAGACTATCGTTTGAAGCACAAGAGCAAAAGGAGTTCATCATCAACACACCATCTATTACCTTTTGGAGAGTGGTGTCTCCTAGATTGGTTAGGTGTTACTTGGGAGCCTCTGACAAGATTGTGGAGTTGAACCAAGGAGTTTGTATGGGCAAGGAGATCACCTACTTCATGGAGATCTACCCTAGTGAGGCAAGTCCTTCGTGTGCGATGGCCATGGTGGGATAGACAAGGTTGCTTCTTCATGGACCCTTCGTGGGTGGAGCCCTCCGTGGACTCGCATAACCGTTACCCTTTGTGGGTTGAAGTCTCCATCAACGTGGATGTACAATAGCACCACCTATCGGAACCATGCCAAAAATCTTCGTGTCTCCAATTGTGTTTGCACACTTCAATCCCATCCCTTTACTTTCTTTCAACTTGCATGCTTTACTTTCCGCTGCTCATATACTCTTGCCATGCTTGCTTGAAATGTATTGTGAATGGTTAAACTTGGTATAAAGCTCCACCTTAACTTAAAGAAATTAAAAACTGCTACTTTTCTTTGCTAAGAGTCTATTCAGCCCCCTCCCCCTCTAGACACCTCTTCTCGTTCCTTTCACATCACTTGAGGGCAAGGCTTGGGAAGGTGCAAATGAAGATTGGGTTGTTTATATTGGGTACAACTGCGAGTGGGAACTTGTGAATGTGTACACTCATCACTGGGTTCCACTTCCAAAAATCTCAGACTGCCCAGAGGTTGAGGACACAGATGAGCTACGTGAGCTCAAATACGATCATGCTGACTGTCGTCTATGGAAGATAGCAATTTGTCGAGTTCCCAACAGCTCTTGGGATTACATGAACTATGAAGTTTTTTCTATATTCGACAAGCTTGTTGCTTTCCTTACTTCCACTCCTCTATGGATATTGCTCAAAAATCAATTTCTGTACATGGATGAGTACTGTGATGCAATTCAATACGAGGGTCTTGTGTTTGCTTCCACCACTCATGGCACTGTTTTTGCAAGGAATTATCATGTTTTCAGTATGTTAGTCTTCCACCGTAATTATAATTGTTTCATCCACATGCATGCGGGTTAGCTAGTTTCACTTTACTAATTAACCTTCTTGTGTTTCCAAGGTCCTGTGAATATTCCACCACCTATACTTGAAAAAATTTATAACCAAGGGGGAGATGGCAATGCTGATGATCACGAGAAGGATCCATATACTCAGTGGCGCTTGGCAACTTATTCCGATGGATCACCTCTTCTTGTATGTATACAGGGCACTGCTGATGTTACTAAGGAAGCAAGTGTTGTCTTACATGGTCACACTCTTCGGACCTATTCCAACATCCTTTGCAGGGTATTCGGGATGGATACTAGTGTACTAGCGCCAACACTTTCTCCCTGGTTAAGTATTGAAAGTCCTGGAGGAAACTCGCTCTTCCTTGGACAAAATTATCCAATGATGGTGAAAGGCGATCCAGTTGCTGTTGACACAATGTTACTACCATTTATGAGAAGCAATTGTATCTATACCTCGGTCATTTATATGCTTCCCTATCATCACAATATGGATCCTGATATAGCCCGCTTCAGCCTGGATAATCAATCCTGCATTGGTCTCGAGATTGACAGTAGCTGGCCTTTCCCAGAGCAAAGCAAGCGTTTCCAACGCCGACGAGTGGTTGAGCTGAAGTTCATTTCATCGCTTTGTTATTTGTTGTGTGAGAAAAACTTTACCTTACTAGAATGTTTTGTTGGAAATGATCTATAATCCAACGTCTATCCTCGTTGTCATTGTGGGTTGATGAATTGTTGTATGTAATCAATGGTACATTTGCATATGTGTCCATCA
The DNA here is from genome assembly GCF_002162155.2 of Triticum dicoccoides. Lineage (NCBI taxonomy): Eukaryota > Viridiplantae > Streptophyta > Magnoliopsida > Poales > Poaceae > Triticum > Triticum dicoccoides. Next base: position 381,708,056 of record NC_041382.1, on the reverse strand, counting down.
ACTCACGCATGCTAGTGGTGTCCATATGAACAGTGCTAGTGATTTTAGTTGCAAACCTTAGATGGTGTTGTGGAATTTTCATGGCAGATGTCCTAATGTAAGGACTTAGTCGCGAGGCAAACGCATCTATGTGGTAGCTTGAAGGGGTTGAGCGGAATCGAGAGATGCAACACACAAGACGAGGATTTAGACAGCTTCGGGCCCCGGGAAACATCATCCGGTAATAACCCTACATACTGTTTGTGGCTAGGTCTCATTATGATCATGAGAGAGTCGCCGGTAAGCCGGCTCTCCTCTAGTTGTGTCTAGCCCTAGAGATTATTGCTTCTTCCTCCCCCTCTTTAGGGAGCCCTGCCCCTCCTTATATAAGTTAGAGGGGCGGGTTACATGTGGAGTCCTAGTAAGACTAGGATTAGTCTATCTTCTCTTACAAGTTGATTACAAGTCCGGGTCTTGCTTCCTAGTAAAGGAGATATTCCTCACGCCTTTCCTCTTAAGCCGTCCTACCATAACGTAGCCGACCTTCTGGGCCTTCAGCCTCCTGGGCCCCCGGGTCTTGTCGCTACCTTGATCTGCTTGCTAGGTCACCCATAAGTCCCCAGGCTCGGGCGGGTCACTTAGTGAGTCGTCCAGTCAGGGCGGGTCGTTAGTGAGTCGCCAAGTCCGGCCGGGTTATACATCTGGCCGGGTCATACCGCGGGGTATATCCCCGACATTAGCCCCCAAGTTTAATTTGGATTTATCCATGTTAAACTGATCTGCAACATAAACACAAGAACAAATTGACAGGTTGCACTCCGGGTTAAATATTCTTGTAAGCCGGCACTTGATCATCCTTAAGTCCTTGTCATCTCCTCCTTCTGGAAAATCCGGGTCAATGGACCAACTTCATAGTCAATTTGCTTGTAGAAGAAATATTGTAAATACAGCATCCATTTGAGTCGGCCTTCAATGCTCTGACTTGACAAAAATATTGGTCTTCAAATATTCAACTTATATTCAGCCGACTTGAGATATAAAACTTGCCGGTTTATGATTACCAAAATTGCCGGGTTATAAATAGATGATGCCGAGTCATAATTGTCGCCGACACTGGCTTATGATTTTTGCAGACACCGGGTCAATCTGATTTACTCAAACTGAAAAATTTGAAGATATTTCTACCTTATATCCATAATACCTGTAGCCCCCAAGGGCCGGTTTAATTAGCATGAATAAGCCGGGACTTATCACCATGGCTTTAAATGAAATCCAGTTGTGTAGCCCCCATGAGTCGGCTATAGTCATAGTAGTGTAGCCGGGTCATCCTAGAATTGTCTTAAGTAAAGAGCAATATGCATTAGCCCCCAAGTGTCGGGTCATTATGTAATAATGAGCAGGGACTTTGTAAATATGATGATGTAAATTTGAGCGGTAATGTGTAGTCCCCAAGGGCCGGCTTAGTAAGATAATACTAAGCTGGGACTTATCATTGAAAATAATATCATATGATGTAACCCCCATCCTAGGGCTTGAACCCACGTCCACAAGGTTAAGAGCTTTATGCTTTACCAACTGAGCGGTGGATCCTTCAATATATAATGGAATAAGGCTTCTGTATCTTGAATTTTAACAGGAGCAATTGGTAGCCCCCAAGGTCCGGCTCATTACAATGGGATGAGTCGGGTCTTCAATAAGGCCAATAAAAATGACTTTGCATTAGCCCCCAAGTGTCATGGTGCATGCTTGCAGCGACATGAGACTTGCATATTTGATGTAACCTCAACTTGAATAATGTAGCCCCCAAGTGGCGGGTCTTAAGCCTACAGCGACTCGGGACTATTTCCTCCATTGTAAAATAAATCATGCCCATTGATAAAGATAATAGCTGTGGCGCTAAAGCGACTTTGAAAACCTTAATCATAATACTGGTTATTGATAATCATAATAGAAATCCAGCCATGTTGGCTATTCAAAATTTGAATAATATAATCCGGTATGAAAACCTCAATCATTCAATATCATCATTGAAAATCCAGCCATGTTGGCTATTTAAAGAATTCAAATACCTTATCTGTTGACAAGTAAATACGGAGTTTAAATACCCAGCGGATCTTGGCCGATGGCGATTCAATACGCCTTCATTGTAAACCGGATTTTTCATGACCCGGCGGCTTATAGCCTTTTGAGAAAAATCCAGAACGGATAATTATTTTGAAGCATCAACTTTGGTAATGAGCTTGAACTTAATCATTTACATGTCATATTTCTACAAATCTTGCAGAGAGTTTAAACAACATATGCCCTGGCGACTTAGCGTCAAAACCAGGGCGGGTCATAATATCTCACATATAACTACTGTGATATTGAATTTATACTGCCGGCTTACATAACCTATGCAGTAAGGGTGATAACCCAATCCTTAGAAGCCAATGTTTCCACATAGATGATGATTGTCATAAACTGGCAACTTATAGTCAAAAGTCAAGCTGGGTTAAGCATAAAACACTTATATATATTTGAGATATAATCCCAAAAATATCTCAAGTTAAGTAATTGTGGCTGCAATAAACTTTACCAGAGACAGAATAAAACTTTTTGAGGCTTCTGATTCGGATACGATCAGTAAACCGGTCCAAAGGGGTTAAGCTAAGATTCGAATACGATCATATAGCCCCCAGTGGCTTTGGCGATGCCGATCAAGAGGGTATCGACAGCTATGTTCTCTTTGGTTCAAATACAACCTATGTTTGAACAGGAAGCCCCCAAATGACCTTGAGAGTTGTTTAACGACGCTGATTTGAATACGATCCACGTCGATTCCCAAAGGGGTTGAGCTATGATTCGGATATGATCAAGAAGCCCCCAAGTAGGTTCGGCAGTTTGCCAATCAAAAGGGTATCGACAGCTATGTTCTCTTTGGTTCAAATACGAACTATGTTTGAACAGGAAGCCCCCAAGTGACCATATAAATTTTGGCATTGCGCCGATCAAGAGGGTATTGATAGCTATGCTCGATGAGCAGGAAGCCCCCAAGTGATCATAATAAGATAAGCCGTAAGGCAGGATATCCAAGTTTGAACCGCGCATCATGGCAACAAGTTCTTTTGGCAACCTTTAATTTTTCTGAGAACTCGAACTTGCGAGAGATTTAAATCTTTTTGAATCGGAAGTTTAAACCGGATTTGAAAGCTTCAAAACTTTGTGAGAGACAGATTATCCTTGAGCCGGATGTTTGAACCGGATTTGAGAGTTTAAAAGCTTTGTAAGAGATAAATTTACCTTGGGCCGGATTTTGAACTGGATTTGATAGCTTCAAAGCTTTGCGGGAGAGAGATGTCTCTTGAGCTATATTTTAAACTGGAATCTTCATTTTGAGCCGGAAATTTTTCTGATGGCTTTTAAATATTCGCCAATAAAGAGTAGCCTCCGGGGCCAGGTTATCTTCCCTTCAATGACCCGGAGTTCTTGAATTCATTGAAACCGGCTAATTTTGCCGAGCCATACCATTGTAGCCCCCGAGTCTCAAGATGACTCAAAGAGTTGGCTTGAGATTCTCCATATTTGATCATAGCAGAAGGTGTATATCATTGGCATTGATAACGCCATGTGAATCCACAGAAGGTTGAGGTGACTGCGGTGGGTTATAAATGATCCCGTATGAGCCGTGTCAGCAACTCGGCCAATGGTTCCCTCCAACTGGTTGTTTGAAGCTTAATCACACTGTAGTGGCGGCAATTTGTGCGCCTGCCCATTGAGCCATCCAGTGCAGACGACGTTTGATAATATATGATAATTTGCCTCCAATTTGTTGGAAGCGAAAACCGGCTTCCCAAGCGGTGACTTGCTCATACTCAATAAACAGCTCATGCTGACAGGTGCGGCCCAGTGTGTTGATGTAGACCAGGCCGCGAGAAACGGACGGCAGAGACGACCGCAACATTAGTGGTGGCCCCGACAGATGAGTCGGCTGCGGCATTGTAAGCCGGTGCGGACGGGGAAAATCTTCACCAGTGTTGTAAACCGGCACGGACGGGCGAGTTAATCGCGGGTGCGGTCCCGGTGAGTTGAAGTAGTCCGGGCCACAAAGGCGGCGTCTTGCACACATATTCTTTGATCCTTGTGGCATGGTCATATGCTAACACATAACAGTAATTACGCAATTTATATATCCATGATCCGGCCATCGACTTTGCAATGACCAATTGTCCTGCATATAAAATGCAAAGACCAAAGCAATTGCTCTCTGACAAAAACAATATGTGCTAAAATTATACTTAGAGAGATATCACCCGATTCGCCCGAACAACAGATGTGTCGGCCGTGGCATTGTAAGCCAGTGCGGACGCGTGAACCGGTGCGGACGCGTGAGCCGGTGTGGACGCGTGAGCCGCCGTGAGGGCAGATGGACGAGTCGTCCATGGCGTTTGTAAAGCGGCGCGAGCGGCGAGTCAAACGTGATGTTGTTTAACCGGTGTAGATGCATGAATCGGAAACAGGTGCAGACGGATGTAATTCGAACATCGGGGCGGCGACTTGCACGTATATCCGTCGAGCATCCTAGCATGGACAAACACCAATGCAAAAAGTGATGTTGATGCGCCCCCTTAGGCGACACCTTTTCATAATGGTCCTACAAAAATATTACAAGACCAAGTAATTGTTCTTTGATAAAAACAATATGTGTTCAGAAAAATAAACTTTAGATGAATATCACCTGATTTGTTCGGATGACGGATTGCTCATAAGTAGTGTTCATATATAATTTTGCAATATGGCTGAGTTCCACTTTAACCACAGAAAATATCCTGTCAGTCAACCAGCCTCCTGAGACTGGTCCGGTGGACGCGCGGGGCCGCCGCAGAAAAATGACGCGAGCCTCGCTGGTCAACAGGTCGGCTCATCACGGGGGCAGCCCAGAGGGAACCAAGAGAGACGACCCGGTGATTTGATGCGGCAGGCTGGCTCGCAAGTGGAGGCGGACCCAGACTCGGACGTGGAGAGCCGCGGCGGCTCAGGGGCCACCGGCCCGATGGAAAACAGTCAAAACGAGTTTCACGCCCAAACTTCCGTGTCGTGGTTTTGTTTCCTTTTTTGGATCGGGAACGTAATTGCTTTTGGTATTTTTTGTCTTCTACCTTGTTTGATTCATCAGATATAAGGCTAATCAATTTCCAAATAGTGCCCGATCCCTCGTCTGATCTGATAACTCGATCGGAAATTTGCCCTTGTACGTATCTGCGATTTGCCCCATCAGATCCAATGAATCCTTGCTGAACCAAACGGAAACTTCCCCACTTTGGATCTAACGAACTTGACGTTGATGTGAATCTTCCACGCCGGCTTTAGTTGAATCGGGAAATTGTGAACTTCTCAAACCCTAGAAAAGATCCCTCCAAGAACTCAACACCACCGTGCGTCTGGCCCCATGGTGGGCGCCAACTATCGTGGAATTGTCACAGCAGATGTACTAATGTAAGGTCTTAGTCGCGAGGCCAACGCATCTATGTGGTAGCTTGAAGGGGTTGAGCGGAATCGAGAGACGCAACACACAAGACGAGGATTTAGACAGCTTCGGGCCCCGGGAAACATCATCCGGTAATAACCCTACATGATGTTTGTGGCTAGGTCTCATTATGATCATGAGAGAGTCGCCGGTAAGCCGGCTCTCCTCTAGTTGTGTCTAGCCCTAGAGATTATTGCTTCTTCCTCCCCCTCTTTGGGGAGCCCTGCCCCTCCTTATATAAGTTAGAGGGGCGGGTTACATGTGGAGTCCTAGTAAGACTAGGATTAGTCTATCTTCTCTTACAAGTTGATTACAAGTCCGAGTCTTGCTTCCTTGTAAAGGAGATATTCCTCACGCCTTTCCTCTTAAGCCGGCCTACCATAACGTAGCCGGCCTTCTGGGCCTTGAGCCTCTTGGGCCCTCGGGTCTTGTCGCTCCCTTGATCCGCTTGCCAGGTCACCCATAAGTCGCCAGGCTCGAGCGGGTCACTTAGTGAGTTGTCCAGTCAGGGCGGGTCATTAGTGAGTCGCCAAGTCCGGCCGGGTTATACATCTGGCCGGGTCATACCGCGGGGTATATCCCCGACAGATGGTGCTAGTGATTTTTAGCTGCATATTGTAACAAATTGTAGTGTTACAAGGTTGACAAATGGAAATGTTACTAGATAAACAAATGTCAATCTTTCTAGTTTGACAAATGGCAACATACCCAAAATGTCAGATGCAAATCTTACCCAATTGTTTCTACGTGGTTGCACACGGGTCATGCAAAACAACCGTTTGCGTTGAAGGGATGCACAAATCCTAAACTACGAGGGAAGACCATAGCTCTCACTTTTCATACGGGTGTTCTATCTAAAACGTTTGCGATCAAGAGCTACAGAAATCCTGCTCGACACATTTTCCCTTGGCTTGCTGGGGAAGCTATCAGTTTGCATACGTGTGTTCTAACTAAAACGTTTGCGATGAGTGTTTTATATTTAAATACCATTGCCATTTTTTTCAAAATAAAATCATTAGATAAGTATGTACATTAAGAGAGAAAAACACAAGTTCATTCAAACTATATCTTTCATTCAGTCATACTGCGAATTTATATTCATATGATCGAGAATTCGAGATACAGTATTGAATCCCAAGAAAACTAATTCCGGCGGCGGCGGAGGCGCCGTGCCACGCCGTTGTTGTCGTTGTCGTCCTACGAGACACCATTGTTGAAGTCTTCAAGGCAACAAAAAATGTTCTTCACTTGTAAATCAAACATCTTGTCGTCGCACGATCGACGAGCGGGGTGCGGGAGGACGCCAACTATTGCCGCTGAGAGGTAGTGGTCGATGGTAGTGTCCCATGCCGCTGAGGGGTGCACGGGAACCGGTGCGGCGGGTGCAGCCAACTGCACGGGGACCGGTGCCGCTGTGGGTGGACAGGCGCACATGGGCCGGGGCACGAGCGCGACGAGTGCAACCAAACGCATGAGGGCCGACACCACGGCGCGCACGGGCGCGGGCACGGGCACTCGTGCTGGCATGTACATGAGCTCGCGCGGGTCTACGGAGACCTCGCTGATGCCCACGGCTTCTAGCTCTACGGCAGTGCTCGGCGACCAGCCCATCAATGCTACGGGGATGGTCACTGGCGGGGGCGCGGGGATGGGAGCTGGGACGGGTGTGAGGGCAGCAACCGCCGCAGCCAGCTCGTTCTGGGCCATGTCCACGAGGCTCCATTCCTCCATATTTTCTATGTCCTCCTGCTTGAAGTCGACTTCACCAAACCTCAAGACTAGTGGCAGATGATCATTCTACACCATGGCGTTGGTGGAGGTCTGCGGGAGGGAGGGGAATGGGAGGCGAACAGTAAGGTTGCCCGTATTAAACAGCAGCTCGGGCACCATTAATGGAGAGGAAGGCGGGCGGCCATGGAAGTCAAATGGCTCGCTTCCTAGTTAGCCTACGCAACGTACAGCTCACACGCTTCTCGGTGAGACTACACATTGGAGGACAGCTTGCACGCCTCTTGCTCAGCCTGCGCACCGGACTCCGCTCGCACGCCTCTTGTTCAGTCAACGTCAAGCAGCTATCCGCACGACACCTCCTATCTTTATCTTCACCTAATATTAAAAGACGGAAGCTTTCATAGTTCTCCATACGTCGCCCGTTTACATCCATTGATTTTGTGTTAACCATAAAGATTGACAACTGGGATTAAAAATAGATAGATCTATAGAAATTTTATTTCAGGAAAAGAACAGCTCGGAGGAAGAGGCCTACCTACGCTGCACGTGTACTGCCCAAAAACCTATATGTAATAGAGTCATATTTCAGACAGAATCATGGCCCAGCCCACAAAAAATGTCTCCTGCTCTCGATCAATATAAATATGCAGAGCCTCTGCCGCTACGCTACGATAGATCCACACGCACGCACACCCCAGCACCAGTCGCCTGCTGCGGAGGGAGGAGCCATGTATGTTGAGGGAAGTGGGAGGGAGAGCCCCGGCAGGAAGTGTGGGAGGAGGTGGTCTCCTCGATATGTGCCCCGAGAGGCACGGATGTGCAGACCATGGGTTCCCATGGGACGAGGAGATGGTCGTCTATATGTGTGGGAGTTGGGGGTTGAGGGGTGCTTGGTGAACTCAACGCTATGTGCGACGGCGACATCAAGCTCATCCACCTACCTTTCTCCCATTTAGGCCAGAGCTAGATCCAGATCGTCGAGGACTTGAGGAAGATCCTATTTATCTGCCCGGAAACCCAAACACGGAGTCAGTGAAACTCATCCAATGTTATTGTGCCGACGAGATCAAATACCTCTTTGCACCATGGCTTATTCAATCATTCAAACATATAATGTGCATGCTCGTGTGTAACCAAGGAGCGGCCCCTGTCTAAATTTTGCATCAGGAGTTTTGCTGCTGCAAGGGATTTCTTCAGAAGTCAGGCCCGTTGATAGGGGGTGCAAGGTGGGCGATGGCACAGGCCCCCGAATTCATAGGGGCCCCACCGTGAGAAAAAACAGTGAAGGTCGCCCAGGTTTTTGATCTGTAGGCTGGCTGGTTCGCTGCTATGCCTGCGGTTAAGTCCTGACCTGCGGGGCTTACTAGACGGGCTGGCAACTGTTGTGGACGGGCCCCAAAGTGCTAATGGTTGGATGCCCTGTTGTTGATCACGATTTTGAGGGATTTCATGAATGATGCGGTGATTAACTCCTGTCCCGCCACCGGCCAGAGGAGTTGATCTACCATTGCCATGCTTGAGGAGATGCACAAGTCCATCCACCAAATGAACGGCCATTATCAATATTCAGGCAGACCGTCCTCTAGCTCTACTTCTTCAGTGTTCAAGGTACACCACGTATGAGGCATCCATGTCTATCAATTAAGCACCGCTTATCAATCAGGCATGTGTATGCAAAAGGTAACCACGAGACTCAATTGGGGCTTCTAATATTAGGTCATCGGCGAGAGCCTGTAAAATTCACGAGGGATGACATCATCGGCATCGTCCACCAGATTCTCAGCTTCATTAACGTCAATTACAATACATGTTATGGTCTATCCTTTCACTCTACATTGAGCTTTTGTTTGATGATCTCGAATCGATTTATTTCAAATTATATATGGTCATCCAATCATCCACCACACAAGAGAAGTTGCACCCTCACACCTCACGGTGTCTATCTCCCTCTGAAGTCCTAGGCTATAGCAGTAACAGGCGGTGCTTCTCCTCCAGAAGTTGATCCACATAGACATGATCATTTGATTCGTTGCTCCTCCCCCAAATCAATATACATGTGGTACCACATCTACTCGAGTGAGGATGGGGAGTCATGAGAGGTACGCACGACGAAGCTAGGTAGTTGGAGCCGAACTAACAAAGGACAAAATCGGACGTAGACGTGTTGCATGCAAGAAACAATGGAGTCGTGAGAGGTACGCATGAAGAAGCTAAGTAGTTGGAGCCGAACTAACAAAGGAGAAAATCATATGTAGACGTGTTGCGTGCAAGAAACGATTCTTCTTTAAATATCAGCCGTCAATCTTTGTGGTTTTAGTTCTGTCGATTTTATTATGAAAAATAGGTCCCACTTTGTCTTTTGCACAGGGGACCGCCCTGTTCAGAACAGTCGTCATGGGTGTTCATCTAAGGATTTCGGTAGGACCATCTACATTGGACAGTATGTGCGAATGCAGATAAAAATTATATTAAGATGTGTGTGTGTCTTATCATATAGTTCTACCACTAGATCCATGAATTTGTTTATGGATCATTTACATTTGGCAAGTTCTTATTGATAGTCCATTTTTGGCCATGATTATGAATGCTTAGGAAGACACAACATACATAATTCACTTTTGTTATTGTTCAATTCTATTTTATGACACTTTTCTACAGAAAATGCTTTGCCATTAATTTTTCTCCCTGTTGATTTATTTCCCCCTTGGCATCCATCAACTATCACTGCCCAGTGACCTGACATGCTTTCCAAGTGAATAGCAAACATCTGCCATGAATGCACGACAAATTTATGTTCCATTCAATGACACCAGAGTATCTTCAGTATGTGAACAACAAACTAGAATTTTATTCCTTGGAATCACATGAAGGGTTGTCTGAATAGGTTAGTGTCGAATAATTGTTTTCCTAAGAAATATAGTGCAAAAGAATTTGTAGATTGTTTCTCTATAGTATTGATTCACTCATACAAATAAAGCATCCACATAGAATGGGATCAAAGAGAAAATATTTAGGATCAAAGAGACCCTAAGGTGGAATAAAAAGACCATCACGGCCATAATGATTAGTGAAACTGATTGATGTTTTTTATTAGCAATTCAACTTCAAGGTGTAATGGGAAATTGGCCAAACATTTACTAGACTTGGAGGGGATGGGGTGCACAATGGTGTTAGTGGACTGTTGAGTTTCTTTTTTTTTTCACCCATTGCAACGCACGGGCCTATTTGCTAGTAGCCATTAAAACGAAGACATATGGTGTCACGCGAATGGTTAACAAAAAGCACACGATTTGAATCATACAACCGTTTGAGATATTAAATTGGCGGCTATTTTTTTAGAATAACTTTGTTTGTTGTTATTCGAGTGCGCCTTCTCTCAAAATGCACACAAAATATACCACAGCATGCCGGGTGCCATTCCATGAAAGCATGCCAAGTTTCATGAATTTCAGACGAGTTTTGGATTACTAGAATTTAAAAACAAAGTATCTCAACTTTTTGCCGGCAATCATCGGTGCCCTGGTGTTTGAAATTCATTCCCATTTGTTGCATGGGACCTAAGCATGCACCCATGGACAAAGATTTGATTTTCAACCAATTTATATGCATTAGTGCATGTGCATGTAGTTCAAATTTGAATTATGCACATAAATGCATTAAAAACTCAATTAATGCATAAAAATGTCCAAACGAACCCCGAAAAATCCCCAAAATTAACACAACACTCCTGTTGTTCTATGTTGACACGAGAATTTTTTTGAAAGCAATAAGACACAATGGATATCGTTTCGTCCCCAAAGGTGGGATGTTCCCTACCGAAACCATCATGCTTGTTGTGAGAAGCTCTGGTTTGTGAGAAGCATATCCCCAAACCTGCCCCAAATGGGACAAGAAATTTACCACAACATGTTGATGCCGCTCCATGATAGCATGCCAAGTTTCATGAATATCGGACGTGCTTTGGATTTACTAGAATTTAAAAACCAGGTATCTCAATGTTCGCGGCCGAGTCACCGTGGCAGTGTGTTTGACATTCATTCCTATTTCTTGCATGGGACTTAAGCATGCACCCAAGGGCACATATTTGATGTTCTCAACCAATTTATATGCATTAGACCATGTGCATGTAGTTCAAATTTGAATTATGCACATAAATGCATTGAAAACTCAATTAATGCATAAAAATGTCCAAACGAACCCTGAAAATCCCAAAATTGACACAACACTCCTGTTGTTCTACGTTGACACGAGAGAAGTTTTGAAAGCAATAAGAGGCAATGGATATCGTTTCGTCCCCAAAGGTGGGACGTTCCCTACCGAAACCATCACGCTTGTTGTGAGAAGCTCTGGTTTGTGAGAAGCATATCCCCAAACATGCCCCAAATGGGACAAAAAAATTACTAGAGCATGTTGATGCCGCTCCATGATAGCATGCCAAGTTTCATGAAGTTCAGACGACCTTTGGATTTACTAGAATTTAAAAACCAGGTATATCAATGTTTGCAGCCGAGTGACCGTGGCAGGGTGTTTGACATTCATTCCGATTTCTTGCATGGGACCTAAGCATGCAACCAAGGACACAAATTTGAATTTTCAACCAATTTATATGCATTAGAGCATGTGCATGTAGTTCAAATTTTAATTATGCACATAAATGCATTGAAAACTCAGTCAATGCATAAAAATGTCCAAACAAACCCCGAAGAATCCCAAAAATTGACACAACACTCCTGTTGTTCTATGTTGACATGAGAAATTTTTTGAAAGCAATAAGAGGCAATGGATATCGTTTCGTCACCAAAGGTGGGACGTTCCCTACCGAAACCATCAGGCTTGTTGTGAGAAGCTTTGCTTTGTGAGAAGCATATCCCCAAACCTTCCCCAAATGGGACAAAAAATTTACCACGGCCTATTGATGCCGCTCCATGATAGCGTGCCAAGTTTCATGAATTTCAGACGAGTTTTGGATTTACTAGAATTTAAAAACCAAGTATCTCAATGTTTGCGGCCGAGTGACGGTGGCAGGATCTTTGACATTCATTCCCATTTCTTGCATGGGACCTAAGCAGGCAACCAAGGACACAAATTTGAATTTTCAACTAATTTATATGCTTTAGAGCATGTGACCGTTGTTCAAATTTGAATTATGCACATGAATGTATAGAAAACTCAGTTAATGTATAAAAATGTCCAAGCGAACCCCGAAAAATCCCAAAAATTGACACAACACTCATGTTGTTCTATGTTGACAATAGGAAAAAAATTGAAATCGAGGAGAGGCAACGGATATCGTTTTGTCCAGAAAGGTGAAACTTTCCCTACCGAAACCATCACACTTGTTGTGAGAAGCTCTGGTTTATGAGAAGCTTATACCCGAACCTGCCCCAAATGGGACAATTTTTTTACCACGACATGTTGATGCCGCTCCATGATGGCATGCCAAGTTTCATGAATTTTAGACAAACTTTGGATTTACTAGAATTATAAAAGCAAGTGTGTCGACGTTTGTAGGAGAGCCACGGTGTCGTGGTGTTCGAATTTCATCCCCATTTATTGCATGGGACATAAGCATAAACCCATGGACACATATACGATTTTACAACCCATGTTGGTGCACCGGAGCATGTGCATGTAGTTTAATTTTGAATTGTGCACCTGAAATGGCTAGAAAACCAATTTAATGTACAAAATCTTCAAACAAACCCGGAATAATTCCAATTCTTTTACGACACACATATAGTTGCATGTTCACTACAGATAAAAAGTGTAGCAATTCAAACACCATCCATTGCGCTGTGACCCCATTAAATGATTCAAATCAAGTAGATCGCACACAGTTTATTATCACCAACCATGTGAGATGCAACACAAAATATCCTGGAGCACCATTGGTGTATAGTACGTCTATGGCTTACGTGAGAAGGTGCATCGGCGACAGTCCATAGTTGGCGTCTCAAGCACACTAGCTCACTCCCAAAATATCATTTCATTGTTCAATCATCACAGGTGAAAGATGGGCACATGGTCCCTTGTCATTAGGGCAACTTCGGTGGCCCACTCTGGCGAGAGCACAGCCGCAGCCGCCACGCGCGTGCTAACAAGGTGCATGAGTGTGACCTCAATCTGCGACCGGGTGGCCAAGGCATCCCAAACGGCCGCTGTTGCTTCTCAGGTGGCGGCAACAACATCTGCCTCGGGGATAGGAACTGGTGAGAGCGGCACAGCGGCTGTCCGTTCCGCAGCGGTGGCCTTAGCCCTGATGGGGGTCGCCCATGCCCAGCTCCTGGCAGTCACCACACAAATCGAACGAAGCTTCTCCGACAATGGTTGGCAACCCACGGCCGAAGAGCAGGCAATCGCCGAGAGCGTTCGAGCAGCCGTCCGTTCCTTCGCCGCATACCTTGCAACGACGGAGCCCGTCCAATCCCAGATCGTGGCCGCCCATGCCCAGCTCATGGCGACCTTTTCCAAAGAGATGGCGGACGCAAATGGCAAGATGCTTTCCGAGTATGGTGCGAGGGATGCCATGGAGCCCCTTCCCCAGGAGACCGTCGGGCGCGAGCTGGACATGGAGGCGGCCGCGAAGATCGATGAGCACCAGCCCTAGTAGTACTCTTTGTTTTGTTTAATTAAGAGCGCTGGTCTTTAATTTGTTAGAGTAATGTTTAGGTCAGCTAGTTCTGTTTAATTGGTGAACTTGCTTGATTAAGAAGTGTGGGTGTGCTGTAGTCTCCTTTGTGTACCCAAATTATGCAATGACGTGGATGACCACTATAACCACGGTAATTTGAAAAAAAATTGACGTTTGAACTCATCACACACGGGTTAAGCTATCTAAATCTTTTGTGATGTGCACATATCGTCCATAGTTCTGAATAAGGGACCATGTCTGATGACATTTTGTGCACCAGTTTTTTCGCCGAAGCGATTCCCAATTTTTGGATTCTGTGGAAATATCTACCTCCTCGCCCCCTCCCCATTACCAAAACCACATTTCCCCTTTTTCCGCCTTCCTTTCCAAGTTGAAACCTTCACTCCTTGCTTGTAGTGTCGCCTTCTCGTTGGCGACCCTCCTTCGCGCTACTCGGCCTCGCCTATCCAGGCAGGTAATCCACACCCGACCCCATCCTCCTCCTCCTTCCACATCCCACGTGCCCCCACTGCCGGTGCAAATGCGACACCTTCCACCCAAATCACCAACCCCTCCACCAAATAAGCGTCGCCCTAAGCCATGGTGCACGCAATATAGCCAGGATCTCAAGGAGCATTTGGCAATGGAGAGGCAAATCGCGGCCGCACGTGTGGATGAGGTCGCGATGGCTGCCATTTGTGCCGACCCCCAGATCTTGGAGGAGCACCTCACCATCGAGGCCACCATTGACGCCTCACGTGCCGATGCCGCGACGCAGATGGATGCTTTAAACGATAGTTCGTGGCGTTTTCTCGAGGCCACCATCGGTGCCTTCGACGAAGACTACGAGGTGTTTTCTCAGCGTGCACGTGCTTACCTCATCTTGAGAGCCAGCAAGTTGGTGCCCAGAGTGGCTCGAGCAACTAACCACTACGACAAGGGCACCCATAAAGCAGAGGCCTCGCCCTCTTCCATGTCCAAGGAGCCAATCATCCTCGATATCTCCGACAATGAGGAGTAGCTTGTCTTATTAGCTCAATATAAGGACCCATGTTCAGTTTGCTAGCTACTGCCTTTCCTTAACAAATTCTAGTGAATTGTGCTATCTACTTTTACCATTCAATCTTCTGCTCTAGAGTATATGTTCTATATGTCATACAATGTGGTGTTTAGTTAACTGTTTGGTTCAATTCTGCAAATGTGATGTTCAATTCTTCAGGGTGCAATTTTCCAGGTTGTCTAGCATGCTTGGTTTGGTTAACTGTCTGATATTCTGTGAGGAGTATCTTATATTGTGCAATGTGGTGCTCAGTTAATGTTTGGTTCATTTGTTGTGGTGTTTAGTTAACTGTTTGGTTCAATTCTGCAATGCGATGTTCAATTGTTGTGGGTGCATTGTGTTAGTGTATACCATGTGAGAAATAAATTGAATTTGGCTATACTAAATATATGAGAAACAAATGCAATTGCTATATTTCCAAGTTGTTAAGCATGCTTGGTTTGGTTAAGTGTCTGATCCTCTATTAGGATTACGTTATATTGTGCAATGTGGTGCTCAGTTAACATTTGGTTCATTTGTGGTGGTGTTTAGTTAACTATTTGGTTCAATTCTGCAATGCGATGTTCAATTCTTGTGGCTGCATTTTGTTATTGTATACCATGTGAGAAATAAATAAAATTTGGATGTACTAAATACATGAGAAACAAATACAATTGTTATATTTCCAAGTTCTTAAGCATGCTTGGTTTGGTTAACTATCTGATCTTCTATTAGGAGTATGTTATATTGTGCAATGTGGTGCTTAGTTAACATTTTGTTCATTTGTTGTGGTGTTTAGTTAACTGCACGTGCATGGTCTGTTGTCTAATAGCACATTATTGTGCAATTGCAGGAACCATTCTAATATTTAGGTTTTTAACAATTTGGTCTTGCACATGTAGGTCCCGCTGTCAGAGGTTTTGACCCACTGTTCGACCCTTTTTGCATACGGGGAAATGAGTTGTCCATGAATATCAATCAAGTCAAGAAACTCAGAAAGATTGTTAGGGTAATGAAATTAGTGACAAAAACAACAAGATCTTTGTCTGCACAATGAAGAAGACATCAGTTCACTACAAGATGGTACTAACTAGTATACCTTGCCTTTTTTATTTCTTTGCCCCATTTCCAATATAGAGAAGATATTTATGCACATCCTTGTTTTCAGGCCTTTCCAAAGCAGTTCACTAATGATTACCTCTCAAACCACCTCTATGATCAGGAGGCGAGGAAGGTTTTCATACAACACCCACGGTTCAATATTGAAGTGTTTCTGAAGAGGACGAAGGACAGATGGTCAATCATCCACAGGCATTGGCCTAAAGTTGTAAAGACCTTCAACATGAATGAAGGATCAATATTTGCCTTCCGCTTCAGCAGTTTTCCAGATGAGATGCATCTATCTATATACCGTCTACGATGCTAATTTCAAAAGGTTCTACATGTTGCATGTGAAACTCGGTGCTGGTGCAGTTGTGTAATGGGGTAGTTGAGTGCTGAACCTATATCATGTTGTACTCTGATGTATTTCAATTATGAAATTCTGCTTTCTTAATATGGAAATGAAATATATTATGTGCTTAATATGAATGCCAGTTAGTTAATAAATGGATTATTAATAATAGGGCAATTAGCCTGCTAATTGGGTTTTGCTATTGCAAACGGTTATTGAAAAAATACTATGGGCTATGACCTCAGGCAACACACACAATTTCTAGGAATAAACCGTGTTGGATCAATGAACAACCACACACGACTTCCTCTTGAAAACTGTTTGCGTTAGGCCACCTTGTGCAAACGTTTACCACATAGAAACTGTGTGTGATGGACAGCCTTTGCCACACAGTTTCTTCTAGAGACCGCGTGTGATGCATTCAATAACGCAAACGATGAAATTGTTAATATCGTGTGCAATGGCAACGCTATCACAAAAGATTTAACATGAAAAATTGTGTGTGATGTACATGTGAACGGAAACGTTTTCCATGGAGCGACTGTGTGGGATGTACATACGAATGGAAACGTTTAGCGGGGACTGCTCGTGTGGGATGTACTTGCGACCGGAAACAATTTCACCTGTATAATTGTATTTTTAGCTCTACTATATGTATTTCCATATTTGAGCGCTCGCCGGTCGCACACGAACTCATTTTGCCGAGCGTGTGTACCAGGAGGGCATATCCCCGTCGGTTTCTAGGTTGTGTGGGAAGGACCCCCCTATCACCGTCACTCACTAGGCGATGGTTACAAATGTCGTCACGGAAAGGGGTTAAAACCCATTTGTATAGCACCGACGCATACCAGTGAACGCTGTTGGGATCAAGTGGGCCCCACACTTTATTGTACTGTAGTGAGATAGAGGGAGAGCTGGCATGTTGGTCCATAGGTATTTATGTCATTATAACATGGCAAAATATATTTGAGTCACAATAATGGTGTCCAATTCTTTTCTGAAAAAACAATAATAGTGTCCAGCACAACACACCCCTCAAAAGAAAACTAAGCACCCTGAAATTCTTTGACAATTAAACTGCTGGCTATATGATGTTAGCCATATATGTTGTATGTATATAGTGTGAAGAAACGAGTGGTAGTACTACCAACTACAAGATGAACTATAAGAAATACTAGTATGTACATAGTGAAGAGTTAAAGTAATGAGAAGGAACATAACATAGTTCTGCTGGGGGCTTAGCACAACACACCCCTCAAATAAAACTAAGCACCTTGAAATTAAACTAAGCAACTAATATGGCAGACACTACATTACAACCACCATGAGCAATGACACTGCCACCTTACTCGGGCTCCTCGTCCACGTGCTCGACTTTGTCCTTTTCCCTCTTCCTCTTGGCCGATACTTCCTCGCTTGAACCGCACACTTGGCTCTCGCTCTTCATCCAACTGTTGTAGATATTGAAACAAAGGTAGGCTTCCATTGCAGCATAATTGATGTGGTCTCTATCTAGTACATCCCAATGCCATGCATGATGAAACTTGGGTGGAGGTTTAGTCAGTTTACCATTGGAAGGATCAACCATGGCTGCTTCCAGGGTGAACATTGAAGGCTGACAGGAGGACACCAACACATTCGTCTGGAGGTTGAAGGGTTGGCCTACAATGAGGCCTATCCGACCCAGGACTTCTTCGTCATTTGTAAAGTCTACATAAAAGAATTTGACTTTGCCGCCCCCGAGGAAGTTCTTAAAATCCTCGCACTCAATGTCGGCATGGCATATGTGGTAGACCAAGCACAAGTTATGCGCGCAAACCTGGATCACGGCAGGCATCTTCTTCTCTTCCTCCTTTAGATTCTTCTCTTTTCCCAGGACTATGGTGTACTCAACATCTAGCCTAGCAACCCACTCATCGCCCTTTGACATTTTGAACATGCGTCTCGAGAAAGCAAGGCATCCTTTCACCGTCACGGAAGAACGGGTATAGATGACGTTGAACTCATCGCCAGTGATGGTTCTAACCTTGTACTCACTGGTGATCATGGAGATTTGGGACGCTATGGATTTGGGAGGAGGGTTAGGATTAGGGGAACTACTGTAATGTGAAAGGATGGGACGACTAGGAGCGAAGTGTTGTAATGTTAAAGGATGGTCGAGGACGAGTAGGAGCAAACTGCTAGCGGTTTTCCGATTGTAAAAATTCTGAGTGGGGCATGTGAACGACAGGGTAGTGGCTTGCCAGGTGGATAAATGGATTCATGCACAGTACTATGGGGGGCCAATTAGATGTCATGTCTACTAGACGGCCAATTAAATGGCTTCATGCATCAGCGTGTTTGCACGTTAAGCATCGGAAAAATTACAGGTGATACGAAGCTTTCCATGCTCCCATGATACGGGCCTCCGAGAGCCCTTGGATCTGAGATTGAACTTTTGGATGGCATGATTCTAGACCTATGGGTGAGTATCCTATCCTAGAGGGTTATTCTGCAAATTTTCAGCAACTTAGCATGCAATAGTTAGATCTCAGATCCAACGGCTCTCGGCAGCCCGTATCATGGTCGCGCCTACCACGACCGTTGCCTCGCTCCCCCGGGTGCACCCTTGGAGATTTCAGACGGCTATAAATGAGCATTTTTGTCTACTTCGCATGCATGAGAATACTTCCTCCGTCCAGGTGCGTTAGGCTATCTTATGTTGGCATGTCATACATAGTCATCACTTAGTCACTCATACAACAAGGTTAGCTGTGAGGTTGGCTATAAGAGTATTTTTTTACTTCTCTCCATCTCTTTCTTCGTGCTCCCTCCATTTCAGTTTACTTGTCCTGTGCGTATACCTAGGTTGTCAATTTTATCACCATAATATAAACTATATAACACAAAAAATTTACCGTTTGAAAATATAACATCTGAAGTTTATAATGTATGTTTTTTGTAATATATGACTTCTAGTATTAGGTTGGTCAAACTGATGACCTAGGGGTACGCACACTCCTTGTAAACTAAGAGAGGGTGAGTAGTATTTATTGCATTTGCCAAAAGGAGCAAGGAGTACAGTACTTGGCCCCTGTATACCATGGAGGTGGTCAGGAATCGGGAGACTCATGTCGGGCGTAGCGCCGCAGTTAAAATGATAATGGCATGTCAAATCAGAGGGGCCCACTAATCCAGCAGTAACTAGTCGTCAAATCACATAGTCCTATGTTTGCAGCAGCCTACTCCCTCATCTTCTCGCCACTTTGTCGAACGGACTAGGCGGAACTGCCCTGCCTACCATGCGGGAAATGCCCCGCCCTCGACTTTTAAATATAATTTAATATCCATGGATTGGGCCATGGAGCAAAGCCTCAAGAAAACGGCGTTACACATGTATACAACACGCCCGTCGCGTTCGCTCACACCCAGACGGTCGGTCGGTCTGGCACGCCGCTCTCCGAATGGAACACGAGTCATATTGCGTTTGCACACACATGTGGGAGCGTAATTGAGAACCAACTATAGGCACACTACCCGGCCCCACAAGTTGGCTGAGTTAATAGAAGAGAGAGACGAGCATAGTACTGGAGCAGTGTTGTACAAACGTCGGTGCCTGGACGATCCCTGCATGACATGGAAGATCAGTTCATCCATGCATGTGACCAGACTCCAGCAGACGGCTGGATTGGCTATCGTCTACATATCGTGCAGGTTGTGGTGTACAGGGATGTAGTTCTAATGAGAAATCTAAAAAAAGGTTTCGTGTCATCTCGCAATATTAGGTGTCATGTGCTTTGGATCACTGCGAGGGTTAAATAGCGACAACTGAGTTCCTCCAAGGTGCTGGTCATTGGGGGCACATGCACAAAGACTACTCGGTTGCCATCTAGGTCAAGCCGGCCATGTTAATTAGGACATCTATCAATAGACCCCTTTTCTACGAGTTTATCTTTAATTTGAGCTTTGATCCTTGTCTAGTTTGTCCGTCGGGATTCATGTTGTCTCCTTGGGGCAGTGAGGTTATGGTTTCTTGTCATGTGGCATTTTTTCGTGTTAATACGGTGCTTCAGAAACAACGACAACTGCGCCTTTGGGGCATAGGCATGAAGACTCCTCAACAATCATTGACGAGGTCAAGCCAGCTCCGGTAGATAAAAGAAAACTACTCCATTATTTAGGCAGGAGCCTCTGTGCTTGCTTGCTAGTGTTCCTCTCTTCACACGGTCTCGTCCTCTCCAGATCTAAACACGACAGCGGTGGCCACACTCTCTCTGCTCACCGTTGGTCACAGATCCAGTCGGATCCTCTCCACCGGGGAAGGTGAGAAGGTGCAATGTTCATGCAGTCATCCTCGGCGATGGCTCTTACCCACTGCCAGCGTGTCCCAATTAGCATGCCTTGCCGTTCTCTCCCATGCAGCGTCGGCTAGGGAGGGCCTCCGACCCATTCTTCCTTGCTGCCGTAGTGTGGGTAGATCTGGCGTCCCGCGGCCCACCTAGTGACATCCCGGCGACCCTCAGGTATAACTTCCTTCGAAACCAGCCTTGCTCTACTTCCCCAGCTCCTGACGTTGCTGCATTTGTATATTTTACTATTTCTTAGCCCCCCTCGTAGATAGGATCGATCAGTTGTTCGAAAGCCACCTAAATTTTTACTATTAAGAGGTAAAACTAGTTCATGCAGTCGAATCTAGTGCAACTTGTTTCAAACAGTGAAGAAAAGGGGTGGGGTGGGGGAGATTTGTTACCTGAATCTAGGACTTGGTCGAAAGAGGAAATAATGGGGGCAAAAAGTAACAAAGACTGGCTATCCAACTGGTCTCTTGGTCTAATAGGGCAATAAAGGGAAACACAGTACAAACTCAATATAAACCGATCTATTGGTTGAAAAGGGAAAAGAAAGTGGGGACTGGGGGACAAATCAATAGAGTATCACTACTAGGGAAAACCTTATACACAGAACATTAGCAGTAGCACGGGCTAAAAACACACGCTGGTGCTAATTAACAGCAGCGCGGTGTTTTAAACCGCGTTACAAATACAGTTATATCAGTAGCGCACCCGTGTACAAAAGCGCTACTACTAAAATTCCCACAGCTTAGCCGGTAGGCTGCACATAGTAGTAGTGATCTTTGCCGAACCGCGCTACCGCTATTTGCTTTGTAGCAGCGCGTTTATGCTGAGATGCGCAACTCCTAAAGTAAATCAAATTAAATGGTAAGCAAATAGAAAAGTAAATGAAAATGAAAGAAATACAAAAAGCTGAAAGGAAAAAAATAAAATGTAAATAAAAATAAATGAAAAAGTGGAAAAAGAGAATGGTATAGCAGTAGCGTGTATCCAGGAATGTGCTGTAGCTATTATAGCAGTAGCGCACTTCCCGGAACGCGCTACTGCTACTTCTGACTAAACCGCTTGATTCTTTCTTCCCAACGACCACTTCCCCCAAATCGCAACTCCTCCGCTGTCGCCGCCTCCGTCGCCCGTCGGCCTCCGCGCGCTCTCCCGCCTCAACGCCTCCCCCGACCCCGGATTCGCCGCCGCCCCTGCCCCCGACCTCCCCGCCGCCCCCGACCCCGACCTCGACGCCGCCCTCCGCCGCGCGCCCGAGCCCCGACCCCGACCTCGACGCCGCCTACCCCTCCCTCGCCACAGTCACCGTAAGGCTCTGCCTCTCCTCTACCCTACCCTCCTCTCTCTCTCTCTGCGAGGGCAATTTATATATGTGTTGATGTTGTGTTGATGTTCGTATGAACCCTGGGTGTTCATATGAACCATAGATTTGTTTAGGACAGTAGGCATTTTTTAGCATTTAGGAAATATTATTAGCAATTTTTTAGGAAATTAGCTAGGGTGAATTTTTATGAAAATGCCTAAACAGTAATTTCATTTGCATATTGTTGTTATATGATATATGTCATTGATGTTCATTTGCATATTCCATTATTGAAGTGGTTCGATTGTGCCCAAGTGGATTTGTTGTTTCTAGGAAATGAAGCCGAGTGGCCTATGTTTTGCCGGAATGTTAATTCATTCCCGTTCTAGAAAATTTCATGTTCTCGATTTGTCCACTTTTAGCAATAGTCATGCCGAAATTTTCCGTGAATTTCGGCATGACTTGTGCTACAAACTAGGACATATCGAGGGCCCAGGATTTGCCGCACCGGGAAGGAGTTAACGTTCCTGCAAAGCATAGGCCTTTTTTATGTCATTATTCATTTTATTAGGTATAGAATTAATTGACTAGATTTAATCGTAAGAACTAGTTGAATTAATAGAACTAGTTGAACATGTCACATTTGTTGTTATTTTTTTAGTTAAAGCAATTTTTCGCGCATCGATGTTGACGATGCCTATCCCGCATCCTCATCGGCGAGTCGGGGGAGGACACCTCAGCCACCAGATGGGCCATGTCCGGGACTGGGCTCCGCCAGGGTGGTACTAGGAGGTGCTACCTACCGGGGGGCGCAAGTTGGTGAGGAGCCAGCCTGTCATTGACCCGAACCTTCTTTGGTGGCGATCGCGTGGGCCAGTGACGGTCCATAGGCTCGAGGACCCCGAGAAGGTCGTGCGTCATCGTGTTAGTGAGGAGGATGCGCACGTCCGTTGCTACTTGTTTGCGTTGGAGCACAGGTTCTCCAATACCTGGCAGGTTCTCCAGGGATCTCACTGGAGCTATGATCCTGTGATGGTTCCTTCTCTTTGGGTGTCCACCGCCCGCGCCGATATCCGTCGTGCGCTAGGGTTTTAGTTGTATTAGTTATGTTATATGTATGATACTATTCGAGATGTATTAGTGATAATATTCCACGATGTACAGACGTATGAGATGATTTACTTTTGCTTGTTGAATGCATGCTAATTTGAATACTTATTTATTTTATGATTTGGTTTTGCTTATTGAATTCTCATGTCAATATGAGTCCTATAAGGTATTTTGAGTATCCTGGAGTTGTCTTCGATCGATTTTCAATTAATGTTTCAACCATGAACATAGGAAATGTCTGACAACGAAAAGGATATCGGTATTTGCAAATACTGCGAAGACGAGCGTGGCATGTGTGACGGAATCTTCCTAGATGATGATAGGCACTTCAGCATCAAGCTGGACTTGAACTTCGAAGTGGATACAGTAAGTCACAGCGACAAGTCTTTTTTCGTAATTAAGCATGACATCTGCTTCATTTGCTTCAACATATTTTTTTTACTATTCTACTAGCATATCCCCTGCCATGCAAGAGTTTTTATCTTGGATAAGATAGGTTTCAGTCGTACTATGGAGGTAAAGAATGTTTACTTGAAGACCAAGCATGGTTATATTTTCCATGCAAAATTATACAATCGAGACGACTACACCTATTTTGGATGCAAAACTTAGCGAGCACTATGCAAGACTTATGCATTTAAGCCTGATATGGTTATCACCTTTGATATTCGTCCGGAAGATGATACCGACATCTGGGTCGATGTGCAGACGCCTCTAGTTATACCATTATGTGAGTTTCTCAACCATATTTATGTCTTTGATATTGTTTATTCAAAAATAGTTGACAACTAATTTCTATTGTCAGCTTATTTCGGTTCAAGCAAACATGTCCAGTGCTTGGTAGACATGACCTACTATTGTCCCGGGGCTGAACTAAACTGCAAGGAGCTAAGTCATTATGTTTCATGGCTTGAGGATCTTGATACTGTCAAGACAAATTTTCTTCTTGCACTTAGAAATGTTAGTACTGAAAACGTGCGACCGATAGTGTTCGTAATGAACTACGGTCACATCTATTTAAGAAAGTTGGTAAGATTTTTACTATTTGTCCTCATTGCATCTTTTGCATACATTATTTTTAAAGCTAAACTTCATTGCTAAGTATGTTACTATATGATGTTCTTCAACAGGGACTCCCGATGAATGTTGTGCCTCATGGGATCGAGACTAATGGTACCATGAGTATTGTTAGCTTACGGCCAAGATATCCTACAATGCACTTTAGTGCATTCAGGATTTCTAAGAGCGAGGAACTCTTAATAGTGAAAGGCTGGACCAAATTTGTGACGGAGGAGCGCAGAGAAGTACTAGGCGATAGCAATTAGAAGCGCAACCCACGATTAGGTGACAGGTTCATCTGCATGCCCAAACTTGATGAAGGAGGAGAGCTACACATGTTTTATGTTATTTTACCTGAGAGAGAGCAGCAGGAGTGATTAGCTAGCTAGAAATGAGTTTGAAGATGATGATGTGCTACACTATGACTATGATGATTAAATAGCTAGTGTTGGTGGTAATGACTATGATGATTATTATTAGCTAGTGTTGGTGGTGATTAGATAGCTACCGCATCTAGTGTTGGTGGTGATTAGCTAGCTAGAATGAGTTTGAAGATGATGATGTGCTACACTATGACTATGGTGATTAAATAAATATTGTTGGTGGTAATGACTATGATGATGATTAAATAGCTTGTGCTGGCGGATTAGATTCAAGTGGAGGCAACATGTGGTGCACATCGAAAGTACTACTAGTCCAAACTAGATCAAGTTTCGATTAGTAGTATACTTTTGACATGCACCACGTATTGCCTCCACTTGAACCTAATCCACCTTCATTTGACACACTGTTATGGACATAATGATATAAACCACATAATTGGTATTGTACCAAAATTTGTATAACAACGTATAAATACACTAAAAATGGAAAAAAGAGTACTAGTAGCGATGGATAGTAAACATGCTACAACTAGCTAGATTAGCAGGAGCGCGGGATAGAACAAGCGCTACCGCTATGTGTCTTAGCAGTAGCGCTTGTCGCACGTGCTACTGCTAAGTAATAGCTGTAGCGCTTTATTGGTAGCGCGGCTGCCCGTGCTACTAGTGGGCATTAAACCCGTGCTACTACTAGGGTTTTCCCTAGTAGTGTATGTCCAAATTTTCTAGCCACACACAGTATAAGGTGGCTATACCGAACATAAATGGGACCAATCCAGATATCCTGTTCTGATGTTTGTTGCCCCGAGCCCCTCTTATGTAATGCCACTGGTAAAATGTTGCAGACACACTGTTAATAGTAAGGACACGTTAAACCAATGTTGTTTTCAATGTAATGCCTCAAGTAATATGAATCAATGGCACTATTTTTCATGTCCTGCTAAATTTCCCATTAAGATAAAGTTGTTTCATTTCATTAGAAATGCACTTGTCCTGGCCCGCCTACTCTCCCGTGCCCAAATACCAACACTTTAGCAGCTGTTAATGTAATGTTGCTGGTAAAATGAAGCAATGCCACCATTAAAGTAATGTCATATTTAACGGTTGTCATAGTTAATCCTAATGCCCACACTAATATTGCAGTGTTTTGATTTAGAAATTTCTACTCTCCTTGTAGGATCGCCATTCAGATAAGGAACATGCTTCTTTTCATTTGATGTATGTTTCATCACTTGTTAGTCACCCTCCTTTCCACCTTTTTGTGCAAACAGAGATATACATTTCACGCTTGATCTTAGTTGAACTACACAAATAATATCAAGATTATAGTTGAACATTCCACGAGCTTCACGACCAACCTTGATGTTGCTCAATCTTATTGCAACTAATGAAGAAGAAGTTGCTAGCTCATGGGACATTGCTTCATTTTAGGTGAACTGCACAAATCAGCATACTATGATACTATCGCAATATTTTCTTCTATTTATTTGTGTATGTTCCATCAACTAGTGCCACTATAATGTAATCACCCTTTTTCCTTATCTATGCAAACAGGGTTATTCAGCTGCATTTTGGTGGAACTGCACAAATGTACGGATGGAACCGGCATATATGCAGAGTGCGAGGTGTGCCAAGTAAAAATTACCGACACCAACCATGCTCCATGCAAGCATTGGCATCCACCACCACCAGTGGGATGTGTGGCGCTCTCTATGGACGGATCTTTCTCGGCAGCAAATCCTCTAACCAAATACTATTAGCTTATATTGGCACTTTTCTAGGGAGTACTCTTTTCTAAAAGAAGCACCAACCTATTTCTCTTTATTTGTACACAGTGTCACAACTTTGTTTTTGGTCCAGGGCTATTTTAGGATGATTGTTTTAGTACTCGAAGACTGATTGTAAGCATGATTTTCATTAGCCGTCACACTAATTGTAAGCATGAGCAGATGGAAGATTAGGTTAGTGCATAGCTTACCTTAAACCCTACTGCTGCAGTTGAAACGAGGCGAGCATCGAGGGAACCATGGAGAACGGCGGGGAAGTGACGTCGCGCCATTCGGCCTCCTCTTGGGGTGGGAGAACGAATACTCCTATGGCTCCGGCTAGCTCTGCACCCTCACAAACGGCACACCGTACTCGATCAATTTGTTATCCTCTGGATGCTCGACCTTCAACCTGTACACCCACCACCTCCGCCTGACTTTCGCCTCGAGTGGGTGGTTTTGCAATGGAGAACAGGGAGAGGTGAGAGGGTGGTCTTGCAATGGGGAAGAGGGAGAGGCGAGACGGTGGTTTTGCAATGGAGAAGATAGAGAGGAGAGGGGTGGTTTTGCAATGGAGAAGAGGGAGAGGCGAGGTGGTGGTTTTGGAATGGAGATGATGGATAGGAGACGAGGTGGTTTTGCAATGGAGAAGAGGGAGAGGAGCGTGCAACAGTGATTTAGGATTAGACGAGAGGGTCGGCGCGCTGTGGCTGGATCAAAATCAAAATCAATTTACCCTTCAAGTAAGAAAGCGACCCACTTAACTAGTCTCCCTTTTATTCTGGGTCATAATTAACCATGATTTTCACAAATAAAATATATGTTATATGTTTCAAAAATAATATAATTTGAAAGTATATTCAGATACGAACCAAACGATACAATTTTTTGTGACATGCATTCACATTTTGCTTGTCAAATACAGTGGTCAAACTTTGACCCAAAATACGCAAAACAAAAAAATACTTCCAAGACCAGCGCCACTCCTCTCCTCTTAAACCACCGCCACCCATCTCCTATTCCAATCTAAATCCAGCGCCACTCCTCTCCTGTTCCATTTCAAAACCACCGCCCCTCCTCTCCTGTTCCAATCCAAAACCAGCGCTGCTCCTCTCCTGTTCTAATCCAAAACCAGCGCTGCTCCTCTCCATTTCCATTCAGAAACCACCGCCGACGAGTGAAGGTGCTATGGAGAAGTAGATCGATGGAGGACTACAACTGATACGTGAGGATCGTAGACAGCGACCCTATGAAGCTAGCTAGGATGTTGGAGATACAGTCTTGGTTTGACAACAAGGACCAACTAGCGGCGACGGCGACATCCATGGCCAAATATCTACAGCAGAGCGAGAAGGCGGCGATACTCCCAAAGGGAGTCACTCAGGAATACATAGAGCTGCTCCTCTAGGCCATGGAGGAAACAGATTCACCGAGTCTGATCGTGAGGAAGCGGTGGTGGGAGTATCGATCCAAGATGGAGCATCCACCATAGATTCAAGAAGGATCGAGCATCTACAGGGTGCTGTTTGTGAGGGTGCCATGCCAGAGCGAGTCGGTGGAGTCTTCGTCGACCGAACCCAACTGCAAGAGGAGAAAAGTAGTTGGCCCGACGATGCTTCCCCGCCATCCTCTCCCTCACTGTTCACATCATCTCATGGGGTGGATGCCTGCTGCCGAGGAATAGGAGGGGACTACCCCCCAACCCAATAGTCGGGCAGGTTGTGAATTGTCAGGAGGAGCTTAGGGTTGTCAGTATTTGCTGGTTGTGAATTGTGTTTTGTGTTGTGTATTTTGAGAGTACTTCCATATATGAATGTCTTTTGAATTTCAGATTTGCAGTATTGAGCATATGACATATTTTATGAATTCTAGAGATCTATTTTTAGCTCTTAAAAATGTTGTTTCATATAAAAGTGCAGACAATGTGATTCTCAGAGAAGAAACTGCAAGTTTCAGTTTTAGATAAGAAACTGCAAGTTTGAGAGGCAGAGCATTTATATTAACATGCCCTTTTCAAACAGGGATAACATCATGTTGGAAGTTTTATTCATGGTCGAAAAATGGAACTACCAGCCAGTTAACATCATGCTGATCAACATTCATGCAGAGCACACCATCATATTATGCACAGTCAGAAAAGATATGCTATTTTCAAAATGCCCACACAATGTCGAGTGTGTGAAAAACAGAGAAAACGAGGGACGAAGTTTTGGCAAGTGTTTGACATGGTGTGCGTAGATGACAATGGGGACCCACATGTCAATAATGGCTGAGGCAAAAAAATTGAAGATATTTTCACTACATTAGGTGGAATCGAACCCGGGCGGAACAATGGTCAGGTAGTGTCACTTGACCACTGGGCTAGTTCGTAGTTTCGGGAGAAATACGGCACAACATCTATCGTTACTATAGCATGCCTTCCCCAGCTCCGGTGATTCGTTCTCGTCCTCTGCCTTTGTGCGCTCGCCGCGTCGCCGCTGTCTGCCATTGTGAACATGCTGAACAAACGAGAGGAATCTAGAGAGGACTGTACGTGCAGAGGCAGGCAGTCGGTACCCACCAGGTCTAAGCCAACCCAAGTCATTGTCAACTTTGCCAACAAATGATTCTGACATCGATAGCCGCTGGATTTACATCCAACGATTGGCATCCATCTTCAATCTCTCGTCTTCTTCCTCCAGCACCGCCAGGACTGTCGGCGTTCTGGGAACGGGGTTACCCAGACTTGCCTATCGGCTGCCCGTGGCGTGGCTCCATCAGCGGCCTGGTACGGTGCATCTTTAGCACCAACAACTCAAGACCCTCGCAGGGCGGACGACATCAAGACCTCCTGAAGGAGCCGCCTCCTCAGGCTAGTTCTAGAGGAGTGGAGATTTTTATGCAAGCCCTCACCTTGTGAGGTTCGGATGATGCAAGCCACGACGACCAAGGCCAGGCAGGCGCCAGCAGGCGCAGTACAACAGGTTTCCTCTTGGTGCTAAGGAGGTAAGTGCACGCACTGAGTCTCGAGGAATCAACCAAAGGTTTCCTTTTCCATGCAACAACACCAAGACCGCCAGAACGGCAGGACGGAGGTCATCGCCGAGCCCACCACGGTGTCACGACCAGAAGCTTTGCAGACGAGGACCACCTTTTGTCAGGATAAGATGTACTAGTTGTCTCCCTTCGAATTTGGCCGTTGTGGGATGCCTTCCCGCCTTCATTTTGGGAAGAGGACCAAGGCCACTATAAATAGAGCCTAGCCACCACCGTAGAGAGGATCGGATCCATTCCATCCTCACCCTAACCAGCTCACTCGAGCACAAGAACACACCTCATGAGGTTGTTCTCCGACTATACTTGTTCATCCTTAGCCCACTTCGAGGCCAATCCACCACAAAGCAGGAGTAGGGTTTTACATCACAAGGTGCCCCAAACCTGGGTAAATTGTTGTGTCCCATTTCCTTCCAGTTCATCGAGCTAGGTCGTGGGATCGACGAGTTGGCAGACTGGGGAGGTTGAGTTCTTCGCACGCACCCTAGAGTTTGAATCTATCCAGGGTCTGCGGAGCCCGGAATCCGACATTTGGCACGCCACGTAGGGGTGTGTTGAAGGTTCAACTCTTTGCCTACTCTACACCGTTAGCGCCGTTCACCCTCATGGAGGGCACCGCTCCACCAACCAAACCGACCAATGCATTCAGAGGCACTATGGGTCTCTAGGCTTTCACCCTCGCCTTGCGGCGGGTGCAGTGGATGCCCAAGTTTAGGCCGGAGCTGCCACCTCGACACGACGGTGCGGCGGACCCGGCTGGGTTCCTCCGGGCGTACGAGGAGGCGATATGGGCAGCCGGTGGGGACGACAAGGTCGTTGCGAACTGGCTACCCATGTCCCTTACGGGCGTGCCGCGTTCCAGGCTCTTGGGCTTGCCGGAGTCTTCAGTGGCCACCTTGGAAGACCTACGAGACCTCTTCATCGCGCGTTTCATCGCGCCGGTGCCTCACGCTGTTGCAGCGCTCCTTGGTTGCTCACAAGCGCCTACGTCGGAATGCCACATCAAGCAGTTCTTCCGCCAAAATGGGATCCAACCACGCACAGTGGGGAGCTCCTCAGGGCTGGGCGGCGCCCCTAGCCGACCTCACATTCAACTCAAAGGACCACCCCGTGAATGCGGCCGGCGCCGACGCGATCCCAATGCTCTGCACCCCCGCCATCTGCAACGTGGCAGTCACCAGGACCACTTCGACGGTGGTGCCGTCCTCAATGTCCTTTTCATGGAAATGTTCGGCCTGCTTAATGTGCCCCACGGCCGGCTCCGCCCAACCAAGCCCTTCTTCAAAGTGGTCAATGGCCCTACTTGCCCCCTGGGGTAGACCCGCCTACCCGTCACCTTCCGCACACGCGACAACTACCGCTCTGAGCTTATCGACTTCGACATTGCCTGCATCGGCCTCCCGTACAATGCCATCCTCGGGTACCCGGCCTTGGCCAAGTTCATGGCGGCAACCCACCCTGGCTACAACCTCATGAAGATGTCGGGAAGCAGTGGTGTCCTCGCCGTGGAGGGGGATACCAAGGACGCGATGTTGGCCCTCAAGCTCACCTTCAGGCCCGCGACAACTGCGGGGTCAAGCGAGGAAGGGGCCCAGGAAGCTCCGAGGGATGCACCAGCGAAGAAGCAACTGTTCTCTCAAGATCGAGCCAAGATGAAGCAGGTGTCGGTCGATGAAGACAGGGCATCAGGCTCCACCTTCACCATAGGCGCTGGCCTCCCTCCTAACAAGGAGGAGCCTTTGGTCGGCTTCCTACAAACGAACAAGGATGTGTTTGCATGGGAGGCCAAGGATCTGGTCGGGATCCTGAGGGGGATAATAGAGCACCACTTGGGGGTGTGCCCTAACGTGCGCCTGGTGAAACAGAAGGCGCGGCGGCAGTCCACGGAGAAGCAGTCGTTCATCGTCCAAGAGACACGTAAACTGCAACATGTTGGTGTCATTAGGGAGGTGCGGTACCCTGAATGGCTGGCAAAACCGGTTATCATCCCCAAGAAAGGAGGGAAGGAGTGCATGTGCGTCGATTTCACCAACCTCAACAAGGCTTGTCCTCAAGACCCCTTTCTGCTCCCATGCACTGATCAGATCATCGACTCCACAGCCGAGTGCGACTTGCTGTGCTTCCTAGACGCCTTCTCAGGCTATCACCAAATCAAGATGGTGGTGCAAGATGTTGAGAAGACGGCTTTCTTGACCCCATGTGGGGTGTATTGCTACACTTGCATGTCGTTCGTGTTGTTTAATGCCGGAGCAACCTTCAAGTGGCTGATGCACATCGCTTTGGGCTGGTAGCTCGGGAGGAACGCCGAGGCATACGTCGACGACATAGCGGTAAAATCTCGGGAGGCAAGGACCCTTATCAAAGACCTGGAGGAGATGTTTGCCAGCCTGCGCAAAGTGGACCTACGACTCAACCCGGCGAAATGTGTGTTTGGCGTCCCGTCGGGAAAGCTGCTGGGTTCCTTCTGTCGCATAGGGGGATCGAGGCCAACCCAGAGAAGGTCAAGGCCATAAAAAGGATGAGTTTGCCGCAAACCCTGAAGGAAATGCGGAAGCTGGCAGGCTGCGTAACCTCGCTTGGGCGTTTCATCTCTGAGCTGGGGGAGCGCGCCCTTCCCTTCTTCAAGCTGATGAAGAATAAAGGCCCGTTCGAGTGGACTCCGGAGGCTGACATGGCCTTTCAAGATATCAAGAGGTACCTCACCAATCAAGTGGTGATGGTGGCACCGTGCCCCCTCGAACCTTTGGTGCTCTACCTGGCCACCACGCCTCACTCCGCTAGTGTGGCATTGGTGGCAGTGCGGGAAGAGCGCCCGACGAAGGGCTTGCGGCGAAGCGCCACGTGCCCGGTTGATGTGCTGCAACCTTAGGACAGTGCTCCTGAGGCCCTAGCCGCCCCGCTGGTCAACAATGCTCCTGATACCTTGATCAATCCTTCGGGTAGCGGGACTCTTGAGGAGGGTGTTCCCGAGGCCACGACTGTCCCGACGAATGACAAGGATCCTGAGGATCCTCAGCCGCAGGAGGTGCAAGGCTTCGCTACTGCTTCCTCCCTCGTCGAGCACCCGGTGTACTTCGTTAGCACGGTGCTACGTAATGCGCGGGCGCACTTCCTCATGCCACAAAAGCTCTTGCTCGTGCTCTTTGTCGCCTCCCGGAAGCTGCGCCACTACTTCCAAGGCTGCCCCATCAAGGTTGTCTCAGCTTGACCACTAGAGTGGGTGCTTCAAAGTCCAAATGTTGCGGGAGGGTTGCCTAATGGAACATTGAACTACAGGTGTTCCAATTGGAGTTTAGCACCACAAGAATCATCAAGGGTGTGGCCCTTGCCGACTTCGTGGCAGAATGGACTAACGTTCCCGACCGAGAAGCAAGCAAGGACCTTTACCTCTTTCCCAAAAACGAAGCACCGGATGGTTGGGTGATGTACTTCGACGATGCATTCGCGCGTCAGGGCACGGGGGCTAGATCCATGCTCACCTCGCCCACCCAGGACAAGCTCTACTACGTCGTGCAGCTCTGCTTCCAGCAAGACGAGAAGCTCTCCAACAACATCACGTAATACGTGGGCCTGATCGCCCGCCTCAAGGCTGCAACATCTTTGGGGGTGAAGTGCCTCATCATGAGGGGCGACTCCTAGCTTCTCGTCAACTTCTCCAACAAAGCATACAAACCGAAGGACGAGCACATGGAGGCATACCTCGAGGAGGTACGCAAAATTGAGAAACAATTCTTGGGATTGGAATTGCAGCATGTGCCACGTGGCACGAACAAGGAGGCGGATGGCATCACCAAGAGGGCGTCTCGGCATCTGCCTCAGGAGCCGGGCGTCTTTGAGGAGGGGCTCTTCAAGCCATCGGCAGCTCCCCCTGCCGCAGGACCAGAAACGCCTCAGGTAGAGCTCCCCCCAACACCTCTTTCGGGCGCCCCAGCTTGCGGTCCGACCTCGGGAGCCTGCCTGCTCCTCGTGCTTGAGCCTCAGGAGGAGTGCTGGACTGAGGAATTCAAGGCGTACCTGCTCCGAGGCACCTTTCCAGAGAAGGAGGAAGATGCAAAACGTGTGGCCCGCTAGACCACCACGTACTGCATCCGGGACGATGAGCTCTATCGAAAATGGCCAAACAACGTCTCTCTATGTTGCATCTCTAGGGAGCAGGGACGCGAGATGCTGGCTGACATACATAGCAGGGACTGGGGGCACCACTCCTCATCGCGTACCCTCGTGGGCAAGGCGTCCGCAGCAGATTCTACTAGCCGACAACGCTTAGCGACGCCACCAAGCTGGTAAGATCCTGCAACACCTGTCAGTTCCATGCCAAGTAGATCCATCAGCCC
This sequence comes from Triticum dicoccoides, assembly GCF_002162155.2. NCBI lineage: Eukaryota > Viridiplantae > Streptophyta > Magnoliopsida > Poales > Poaceae > Triticum > Triticum dicoccoides. Next base: position 381,674,398 of record NC_041382.1, on the reverse strand, counting down.
GCTCAGGGCCTCCAGACCATCCCGCTCTCATGGCCGTTCGCAGTCTGGGGGCTGGACATCCTGGGCCCGTTCCCTCGAGCGCCCGGGGGCTACTGCTACCTCTACATCGTCATCGACAAATTCACCAAGCGGGCGGATGTCAAGGCCGTCTGCACCATCCTCGCCGGCTCGATCGTCAAGTTCATCAAGGGCCTCATGAGTCGATTCGGGGTTCCTAATCGCATCATCACCGACAATGGCTTGCAGTTCATCAGCAACCTTTTCAAAACATATTGTGCTAACCTTGGAACGCAGATATGCTACGCCTCGGTGGCACACCCTAGGAGCAATGGCTAGGCCAAGCGCACCAATGCAGAGGTCCCGAGAGGCCTCGAGGCAAGAACCATCAAGAAGAAGCTCGAGGCCTGTGGTAGGGGCTGGTTCGACGAGCTCCAGTCCCCGTTGTGGTCCATCCGCACCAGCACGACCAACCCTATGGGCAAGACTCCATTCTTCCTCGTCTATGGAGCTGAAGTGGTTCTCCCTCACAAGGTTAGGCATCACTCCGTGTGGGTCTTGGCATTTGACAAGGCACACCAGGATGCTTCATGGAGGATGGACCTTGTGCTGGGGGAGGAACGATGCTGCCAAGCCTCGCTTCAAGCAACAAGGTACCAGCATGCGCTGCGGCGATACCACTGTCGTAGCATCTGATCCAGGACGCTCGAGGTGGGTTATGTCATCCTGAGGCGGGTGCTCTCTAGGGAGGGGCTGCAAAAGCTCTCGTCCATGTGGCAGGGCCCGTTCAGGATCGCCCGTGTCTCCTGGCCTGGTGTCGCGCGCCCGGAGACGTAGGACGGGATCCCCATCCAGAACACCTGGAACATCCAGCACCTCCAGAAGTTCTACCTATGAAGCAAGGCCCCGTGCCTGTGAATGTCTCTGCTCATTACAATCTCACGTAATAATGAGTCAGGGCTGTAGACGCCCCGTAGTCTCCTGAGGTCGCCCTTGGGCCTCACGAGGGCTCCCACCCATGTCCTAGTGGAGGCCCCATGCTCTGTGATGGTGGGAAGACAAGAAGACTAGTCTAGGTGCCGGGCGCGGCCGTTCTTTTGCTTGCTTTCTAGAGCTGGTTTTCTACTTCTCGAATGAAATTTGGAGCTTTCATGTCTTTTGTTCGCAAGAGTTGGAATTTTCTCTCTTCCTGATTTTCTCGCCTCTCTAGCATGCCCTAGGAAGAGAGGCAGTTGCCAGTCGCTCCTCCTCGCGCGTCCTGTGCGTGGGGGCTTGGTAGGTGTGTACGCTTGGGCTCGCTCGTGATCACACCTCATCGAAGCCTTGTTGCCCCAGAGCTTCGGCGTCTTTAATCCTCGTGAGACGCCCTCGAACGAGCTCACGGGCATGTGCACCCCCCTAAGTCTGTGCCTACGGGCATCGCGACGCGGTGTAACAGCCACAACCAACCCACGCTCGGGGGCTTGCGCAAGATAGGACGAGACGCCTCGTGAGGCTTTCCAAAAACTCTGCAGATATACAACGTCTCCTGAGGCCCGACGGCTCTTGAGGCTTGGTGGCTCCTGAGTCATCAGGAAGGAAGCCCTGGAAGATACCTCTGGAAAGGCGTGCACTCGTGACATCGGAGGATACCACAAGCACATCGAGATAAGTCACCCTAACCATATCTAGTAGAAACACGGGTATTACAACATGATATCAAAATAACAAGCATAGCGTAGTGGCGCAAGCGCCATGCTTCATTACATGCCCCAGCGGGGACCTCTACTTTTTTCAAATGCAGGAGAAAGGAAAGGTTAAAAAAAGCGGGGTGCATGGCTGGAGTAGCTCCTGAGGCCAGGCTCCAGCGGCGCCTGAGCTCAGTCCGAGTCTTCCTCCCGCTTTGCCGAAGCACGGCGACAAGACGATTCGTCGCCATCCCTGATTCGAGCCCGACGGCGTGGTGGTTCGTCATAGCCGCCACACGTGGTGCTCTCGCCGGAGGAGGAGCCGCCGCTAGAGGTAGCACTGCCGTCGCCCAGGGCCAGCTCACCCTCGTCATCATCGTGGCCATCGCCAAGGGCAAGCTCGGCGTCGCTGCTACCATCTTTTGGGAAGCACCCCTCAGAACGGCCGTCCTCCCTGAACACCCTCACATAGAGGGTCGCAAGGCCGTCGTACCTGAAATGAAGGGTGTACCTCCCGCTCAGGCCCCACGCACGAGCAAACGCCTGCCAAGCGCGGGTCTAGGACATGCTGCCCGCGGCGGTGACTTCGACCCCAGCCCAGGAGGCCTTGCTGCAGCAGCCGTCAGCCTATAGCCAGAGGTCATCAAGCCCCGTGGTGGGCAGCTCACCCATGAAGAAGTGCGAGAGCAGGAGCCAGGGGCCATCGGGCCTCTCTGACCACATGATGAACTCCAGGAACGCATCCGCCGAGTGGAAGCACGGCCGAGGAGGCCGTGCGACCATGGCGCGCCTCCCCTCATCGTAGGGGCTGCCCCATCCTCGGCGGCTCCCACCGCGGAGGAAGCGCTGCCGTGGCTGCCCAAGGCGACGCTGGCCCTCGAAGAGGTGTGCCCGCGCCCCCGAGGAGCCACCACCGTGCTCGCATCATATTTGCGAGGGCAACTGCGACCTCTCTTGGTCGGCGGCGAACCCGACGCCTGCTTGGGGGCCTTCCCCTTTTCGGTGGCGGAGAACCTCCTCGTCGGTGCCATGCATGCTATGGCAAGATGGGGAGAGAAAAAATAAGAAGGAAGAGCGGGCGGTGAGAAGATGGAGATGAGCAGGGGGGCTCTGCCCCTCCCCTCATTTATAGCCGGAGGGAGGCCAATTGCCGGCCTCCATGATCCCCAGTAATTATGGTTTTTCTGCATGCAGCAGGCTCTTGTCAAGTCAAACGGTTGCCGAGGCTGCATGGTGAAGCGGAGACGCCCACGTCCCATCAAACGCCATGCGTCGACCGAGGCAACAGGCGGTTGGGTCCCGTGATATGTCTCCAATGTATCTATAATTTTGATTATTCAATGCTATTATATTATATTTTTTGGATGTTTTATATGCATTAATATGCTATTGTATATGATTTTTGGGACTAACCTATTAACCTAGAGCCCACTGCCTGTTCCTATTTTTTTCCTTGTTTTGGAGTTTCATAGAAAAGGAATACCAAACGGAGTCCAAATGGAATGAATCTTTTGCGATGACTTTTCTTGGACCAGAAGACATCCATATGGCTTGGAGTGCACGTCAAGAAGCCCACGAGGCATCCACTAGGTCGGGAGGCACGCCTAGAGGGGTAGGGCACGCCACCACCCTTGTGGACCCCTCGTGACTCCACCGACCTATTTCTTCCGCCTATATATTCTCAAATATCCCAAAACCTTCCATGGGAGCCACAAAACCACTTTTCCACTGACGCAACCTTCTGTACCTGTGAGATCCCATCTAGGGGCCTTTTCCAGCGTCCTTGCAGAGGGGGATTCGATCACGGAGGGCTTCTACATCAACACCATTGCATCTTCGATGAAGCGTGAGTAGTTTACCAAGATGTACGGGTCCAGAGCTAGTAGGTAGATGGCTTATTCTCTCTCTTTGATTCTCAATACCATGTTCTCCTTGATGTTCTTGGAGATCTATTTGATGTAATACTATTTTGCGGTGTGTTTGCCGAGAACCGATGAATTATGGATTTATGATCAGCTTATCTATGAATATTATTTGAATCTCCTCTGATTTCTTATATGCATGATTTGATATCTTTTCAAGTCTCTTCAAACTATCGATTTGCTTTGGCTGACTAGATTGGTTTTTCTTGCAATGGGAGAAGTGCTTAGCTTTGGGTTCAATCTTGCGGTGCTCGATCCTAGTGACAGAAGGGGAACCGACACGTATTGTATTGTTGCCATCAAGGATAACAAGATGGGGTTTTCATCATATTGCTTGATTTTATCCCGCTACATCATGTCATCTTACTTAATGCGTTAGTCTATTCTTATGAACTTAATACTCCAGATGCAGGCAGGAGTCGGTCAATGTGTGGAGTAATAGTAGCAGATGTAGAGTCGTTTTGGTCTACTTGACACAGACGTGATGCCTATATTCATGATCATTGCCTTAGATATCGTCATAACTTTGCGCTTTTCTATCAATTGCTCGACAATAATTTTTTCACCCACCATAATAATTTTTCTATCTTGAGAGAAGCCTCTAGTGAAACCTATGGCCCGGGGGTCTACTTTCCATCATATAAGTTTTCGATCTACAATTTTATTTTCCTATTTACTTTCTTTGCAGTCTTTTACTTTCCATTGCATAAACCAAAAATACCAAAAATATTACTTAACATTTATCCATCTCTAGGAGATCTCACTTTTCAAATAACCATGAAGGGATTGACAACCCCTTTATAGCGTTGGGTGCAAGTTGGTGTTTGTTTCTGCAGGTATTCAGTGGCTTGTGCGTTGTCTCCTGCTGAATTGATTCATTGGTTCTCAAAAGATGAGGGAAATACTTACTCTACTTTGCTGCATCATCCTTTCCTCTTCAAGGGAAAAACCAACACAAGGTCAAGAGGTAGCAAGAAGAATTTCTAGAGCTGTTGGCAGGGAGATCTACGCCAAGCCGAGACATACCAAGTACCCATCATAAACTCTCATCCCTCGCATTACATTATTTGCCATTCGCCTGTCATTTTCCTCTCCCCCACTTGTAAAACGATTTTTGATTTTTTGCCTTTTCTTCGCTCCTCTTCCTTTCGTCTTCTTTTGCTCTTTGTTCGCTTATGCGTTAGACCTTTTATCTTGCCATCATGGCTAACCCTCCCATCCTTGTTAGCACTCCTGATAATGAGGTTCTCAATTTTAAACAAAGGGAAGGAGAGAGTTTAAAAGATGCTTGGTACATAATTTGCAATGCTCAAAATAGATATACTCGAAAGCAATCTACTTCCGTTCTTCTTCGCAATTTTTACATAGGCATTACTCCTTGGAATAGATGTGTTCTAGATACCATTACTGGGGGAAATTTCTTGGGGAGCCATACTTTCGATATTTACAATGCCATGATAGATTTGCTAGGCCCACCACCTCTTTTGGTCAATGGAACAATTTTATCCTTGGAACATGTAATGCAAAGACAGGATATTATTGAAAATAAAATTGCTACCGTAGAATTGATTGAAAATTTGGAGAAAAAGATTCACAATCAGATTACTCAATATGGATCTAAGGTAGGAGTTACTCTAAAGAACCTTAGGGAAATGGAAACCATATTTAATGAAAAGATAGATCAAGATTCTACTAGAATTGGCAAACTAGAAGATATTATTACCAACTTGGGTTCCGCTTTTTCCTCCATTAAAACTACTTCAAATCTACCTCCTACTAAGATTGCCAAGTTTACTTATATTCCTTAGAATAAGGGTGAATCTTCTGGTAAGGAAAATGAAGATCTCAAAACAATAAGTGTTCACCCCAATTTTTTCGATATTATTAAGGAACCAATTGCTACAAATGAATTTCTTGATTTTTGCCTAGGAGTTTGATCATTAACAAAAGTAAAGAACCTCCTAAGGGTTATAGGTGTGAGATTTGAGAATTGCATACCAAAGATGATAACACCTAGATCTATTTGTGTTTTATGCCTAGCTAAGGGCGTTAAACAATAGCGCTTATTGGGAGGCAACCCAACTTTATTTTTGTTTTTGCTTTTTAGGTTCTGTTTTGCATTAAATAATTCATCTAGCCTCTGGTTAGATGTGGTTTTGTGTTTTAACTAGTGTTTGTGCCAAGTAAGACCTTTGGGATAGCTTACGATAATAGTTGATTTGATCTTGCTGAAAAACAGAAACTTTTGCGCTCAGTCCCAGAATTGTTTAAAATCACAGGAGCATGATAAAATTCTGAATTTTTTACAGTAGATTGACATACAAATTGCTCCAGTTTTCCTAATTTTTCATAATCGTTGAAGTTACATAAGTATGCGAACTATCTAGACTACTACAGGTTGTTCTGTTTTTCGCGTGTGGTTTGCTTATTTTGATGAATCTATGGCTAGTATCGGGGGGTATGAACCATGGAAAAGTTGGAATACAGTAGATATTACAACAATATAAATAAAGAATAAGTTCACAATAGTACCGAAAGTGGTGATTTATTTTCTTATACTAATGGAGCTTATGAGATTTTCTGTTGAGTTTTGTGTTTTGAAGTTTTCAAGTTTTGGGTAAGAATTTGACGGACTATGGAATAAGCAGTGGAAGAGCCTAAGCTTGGGGATGCCCAAGGCACCCCAAGGTAATATTCAAGGACAACCAATAGCCTCAGTAGGGGGATGCCCCGGAAGGCATCCCCTCTTTCGTCTTCGTCTATCGGTAACTTAACTAGAGGCTATATTTTTATTCACCACATGATATGTGTTCTGCTTGGAGCATCTTTTATGATTTGAGTCTTTTATTTTTAGTTTGCCATAATCATCCTTACTGTACACACCTTTTGAGAGAGAAACGCATGAATCATGATTTATTAAATACACTATGTGCTTCACTTATATCTTTTGAGCTAGGCAAATTTGCTCTAGTGCTTCACTTATACTCCCTCCGTTACAAATTACTCATCGTGGTTTTAGTTCAAATTTGAACCAAAACCACGACGAGTATTTGGAACGGAGGGAGTATCTTTTTAGAGCACAACGATGGTTTTATTTTATAGAAATTGAGGAACTCTCGTACTTCACTTATATTGTTTCCAGAGTCTTTAAAACAACATGGTAATTTGCTTTGGTTATAAAATTAGTCCAAATATGATAGGCATCCAAGAGCGATATAATAAAAAGTTTCATATAAAGTGCATTGAATACTATGAGAAGTTTGATTCTGTATGATTTTTTTGAGATATGAAGATGGTGATATTTAAGTCATGCTAGTAAGTAGTTGTGAATTTGAGAAATACTTGTGTTAAGGTTTTTGAGTCCCGTAGCATGCACATATGGTGAACCATTATGTAATGAAGTAGGAGCATGAGATATTTTTTGATTTTCTTCCTTATGAGTGGCGGTCGGGGATGAGCGATGGTCTTTTCCTACCAATTTATCCCTCTAGGAGCATGCGCGTAGTACTTTGTTTCGATGAGTAATAGATTTTTGTAATAAGTATGTGAGTTCTTTATGACTAATGTTGAGTCCATCGATTATACCCACACTCACCTTTCCGCCATTGCTAGCATCTCTAGTACCGCGCAACTTTCGCCGGTACCATACACCCACCTTATACCTTCCTCAAAACAGCCACCATACCTACCTATTATGGCATTTCTATAGCCATTCCGAGATATATTGCCATGCAACTTTCCACCATTCCGTTTATTATGACATGCAAGATCATTGTCGTATTGCTTTGCATGATCATGTAGTTGACATCATATTTCTGGCAAAGCTAGCATTCATCATTTTTTATACATGTCGCTCTTGATTCGTTGAACATCCCGGTACACCACTGGAGGCATTCAAATAGAGTCATATTTTGTTCTAGAATCGAGTTGTAGGTAAATAATAGTGTGATGATCTTCATTATTAGAGAATTGTACCATGTGAGGAAATAAAAAAAGAGAGAAAAGGCCAAATAAAAAAAGAGAAGGCCCAAAAATGAGAGATAGAGAGAGAAGGGACAATGTTACTATCCATTTACCACACTTGTTCTTCAAAGTAGCACCATGATATTCACGATAGAGAGTATCCTATGATATCACTTTCATATACTAGTGGGATTTTTCATTATAGAACTTGGCTTGTATATTCCAACGATGGGCCTCCTCAAAACTCCCTAGGTCTTCATGAGTAAGCAAGTTGGATGCACACCCACTTAATTTTCTTTTTGAGCTTTAATAAGCTTATAGCTCTAGTGCATCCGTTGCATGTCAATCCCTACTCACTCACATTGATATCTATTGATGGGCATCTCCATAGCCTGTTGATACACCTAGTTGATGTGAGACTATCTCCTTCTTTTTGTCTTCTCCACAACCACCTTCTATTCCACCTAAAGTGTTATGTCCATGGCCCATGCTCATGTATTGCGTGAATGTTGAAAAAATTTGAGAATGTCAAAAGTATGAAACAATTGCTTGGCTTATCATCGGGGTTTTGCATGATTTGAATATTTTTTGTGATGAAGATGGAGCATAACCAGTCCATATGATTTTGTAGGGATAATCTTTCTTTGGCCATGTTATTTTCAGAAGGGACGGGGGAGACCTCCCCTCTGAGTAAGGCTGACATCCTCCGCACCTTTCCCGATGATGACGAGGCAAACGCTCCCTAGGAGAAGGAGGAACTAGCCGTGATCCCAACAAGGAGCAGGTCAGCGCTCATCTCCCGAGATTCTGCTGCTACTCTAGTGCTGGCTAGAGCCACTTCCAGCTCAACTGCTGCTCCTGCTTCAGTTTCTGGGGCTGGTGCGCCCGCGCCTCGAGTCGCAAAGCTCACAGGCTTCAAGCTCACCAAGCGGAAGGTGGACGACGCTGCTGTGGACTAGTAAGTGCCCCGCCTCGCCTTGTTCCTGCTGTTGATGCTTCTTTCCAACTCTCTTTCCTTGTTGTGTAACCAGGCTGTCATCTGCGGCGAAGAGGAGAAGGCAGAGTGAAAGTGCGTTATATCGACTAGAGGGGGGGTGAATAGGCGATTTTTATGAATTCTTCACTGAGGAATTTGCAGGTGAGGAAATTCCTTAGCGAAGAACTACTAGCAGCGGAATAAGTACTCAAAAGTAAACATAACAGAGCACAAGCATAGTCGTCATGATGAAATGAAGACAAGCACAGAGTACAGAAAGCGTAAACACAGGATAACACAGGATGAAGACAAACAAACTGAAGAAATTGAACTGAGGAAATTGAGAAAGTCTTCAGTCAAAGTCTTCAAACACATATATGAACAAACACTCAACACAGTTATGAGGAAGTGAAAGAGTTGAGGAAATAGAACCAGTGAGCTTGGTGAAGACAATGATTTGGTAAACCAGTTCCAACTGCTGTCTCAGTTGTACGTCTGGTTGGAGCGGCTAGGTATTTAAACCTGAGGACACACAGTCCTGGACACACAGTCCTCACTGTATTCTCCTTGAGCAAAGGTCACGTAGACCTCGCCCAATCACTCGTGGTAAGTCTTCAGGTGAGTTCCTAACCTTCACAAACTTGGTCACTCGGCGATCCACAATTCCTCTTGGATGCTCTAGACCTTGACGCCTAACCGTCTGGAAGAAGCACAGTCTTCAAAGGTAACAAGCGTTGGATCCACGCAGGATCAATCTCTTCAGTGATGCTCAATCACTTGGAGTTTGTAGGTGTTTGGGTTTGGGTTTTCCTCACTTGATGATTTTCGCTCAAAGTCCTCGGAGGATGGGATGCTCTCAAATGACAAGTGTTAGTTTCTCTCGGAGCAGCCAGCCAGCTAGTGGTTGTAGGGGGTGGCTATTTATAGCCTAGAGAGCAGCCCGACATGATAAGACATAAATGCCCTTCAGTGATATGACCGTTAGGTGGGTAGATATTTTGGGACAGCTGGCACAAAGCACATTAACGGTCGGAAATTTGAGTATCAAATTCCTTAGGGCTATCATTTTCCTCACTGTCTAGGCAATCCGCACTGGCGAATTCCTAACTCCTCAGTCAGAACAAATTCCTCAGAGACATGAAGAACTTCATCTCTGTCACTGAAGAATATGACTGAACTGTATGAGATTTCCAATGGCTTCACTCGAAGGGATTGGTAGGTGTAGGATTTTGAGTTGAGAATCACATGGAAATTTTTCCTTAGTATTTCCTCGACCCCCTTTAACAGTATGGTGTTTCCTAAGACTCAAGAAAAAGAAAATGAAACTACGAAAACAAAAGTCTTCATGCTTCATGTTCCTCGAATGAATACGAAGTCTTCAGGATTGCACCAATTTCTTCACTTTCAAAGTCTTCAGAAAGTCTTCAAAAATCCAAAGTCTTCAGTCGAAGAACTTCATTTTTAAGGGTCGGCTTTCTCTATAAATATAAACTCCTCGTAGACTTATAGACCTGTGTACACTCAAAAACACATTAGTCCCTTAACCTATAAGTCTTCAATACACCAAAATCACAAAGGGCCACTAGATGCACTTACAATCTCCCCCTTTTTGGTGATTGATGACAATATAGGTTAAGTTTTCAACGGGGATAAACATATGAAGTGTAAATATTGATATTGAGGAATTTGATTGCAAGATATAGAAGAACTCCCCCTGAAGATGTCCATGGTGAGGAATTTGCTTTTGAAGCATTCCACACTTGAAGAGTAGAATCATGGAGATCTCCCCCTATATCTTGTAATTCATACACGCATTTGACATATCATAATGAAGAATGTGAAATGCATGATGAAATATGGTGACTGATGTAATTCAGCATGCGTGCATTAACATCTATGAGGAATAAGCATGCAGAAAAACACATCAAAAGTATCAGAGCACCATCGGTTTAAGTTTACAACTTGATCCAATAAAGTTTCAGAAGAACGAGAGTTGTAACTTAGCAAAAAAACACCCGTATAGACACACCCGCTTGAAGACTAACTCAAAATTCTCCCCCTTTGTCATCGAATGACTAAAAGGATCAAAAATGAGGACTAACGCCCCTGAAGAATATCAAGTTGATGAAGGAGCGCCAGCGTTGTTGGGGTCATTTGTCATGGAAGGGCCTGCTGCAGTGTCGCCCAAGTCTTCATGCTGGTCGGTATGGCGCGATTAAGAATAGGAGCTGGACAAGAAAGGAGGGACCTTGACCTTCTTGTATTTCTTCGGTGGAGGTGCAGACCAGTCAAAATCTTCCTTGGGACCCATTTTCTTGAGATCTTCTTCACCATACAAATGTGACAGAATGGCCCAGGTGCGACCGAAGACTTCATGGAGGTAGTAATGGTTTTGTTCACTGCATTGTGTGTAGCAGTCATGTTGTGAAGAAATGAACCAAACTGACGCTTAACCCATTTATGGTTTCGATCCACCTTCTGGTGATGACTAAGCACAAGCTCACGGTCAGTCATCACACGAGGAGCAGTCACTTGAGGAGTAGACTTGGGTGCATTGGAAACAGAGTCATGTGTGGCAGAGTCATCATTGGTGGAATAAGATGCAGCTTTGCGAAACTGACCATCCAATGGACGAATGCCTTCATTAATGACAGCAGGAGTCTTTCCCTTTTCATCAGTTGAAGCAAAAGCCTGCTTGAGGACTTCAATTGGGGGCAAGTAGCTGAGGTGATTCTGAAAATCAGCTTTGTAGTTGAGTGAAGACCTTGTCCTGAGGAATCTCATGATCCAGGGTGCATAAGGCTTCAGCTCAAATGGTGAAAGTGCAGCATTTGCCAGAGTCCTCATGAAGAAATCTTGATAGTTGATAGGAATGCTATGAATGATGTTAAATAGCAGATTCTTCATGATGCCAACTATTTCCTAAGCAGATGAGTCGTGGACTTTGCTGGGACTCATTGTCCTCGTCAGAATGCGATAGAGAGTCCGAGGCACATATAGTAATTCCTTCATGAGGAATTTGGTTCGTGGGGCCTGACCTGGCTTCAAAGGCTTCATCAGAACTTGCATGTAGTGATTTGTAAGCTCAGGTTCACTGTAGATGCAACGAGTAGCTTCAAGGGGAGGACTGAGTGGTAAAGCACGAAGCAATTCAGTAGCTGGTGCCGTGTAGTGAGTGTTTTCAGACATCCAGTCCAGCACCCATGAATTCACATCTTCAGAATCTCCTGTGATGTGCAGCGTCGCATAAAATTGAAGAATGAGTTCTTCGTTCCAATCACAGATGTCAGTGCAGAAATTTAACAGTCCAGCATCATGAAGAACACTGAGGACTGGCTCGAAGCACGACAGAGATTCCATATCCACGTGAGGAATGTGCTCATGGTAGAAGATTTTGTCTTTGTTGAACAGCACTGAGGAATAGAAAGTAGCCTGACTGGAAGTCCAGAAAAGCCTTTTCCTAATGCGAGCAGAGTCATAGGCGTTGTAGTCTATGAAGAATATGTACTCGCCGAAGAGATCATCAGCCTTGAATTTTTGCTTCCTGGAGAATGGATCCTTTGGCTTGGGTAGAGGAGTGTCAGTGAGTTGCATCACAACCTCAGGAATTGCAATCTCAGGTTCTTCAGGCTGAGGAATTGCTGGTTCCTCTTTAGTGGCAGTCTGCGTCTTCAGATGTTTAGCAGCAATAGTTTCTTCAACACTAGTGGCTGGAATTTCTTTATGTACAGACGAAGTGGGGTGAGTTTCTTCAGAGCCCATTTGAACAGTTTGTGCAGGGGACTGACGTATTTGATGTAAGGGTGTGAGCAGTGGAGAGTTAGGGTGCTGACTTTCCCAAAAGTCATCACTTAGCACAGGTGTGGTGCAGCCAATGTCCACATCTTCATCTTCCATTTCTTCGACAACAGCCTCTTCAGCTGTGAACTGAGGCATAGGCGAGGAAACAACTGGTGTTGAAGGGATTTGATCCACTTCAATTTCTTCATCCATCTGCTCTGACGAAGCAGCAGAAGGATTTTCTTCATCAGATCCGCTAGGGATCACATATTCTTCATCAAAAGGAACAAGGTCCTTTGATGGCATGGTAGAGATCGGAACAACATCAATGAGATTTTCGAACGAACTTGTCATAGACTTCATTTTCTTCGGAGGTGAAGAATCTGAAGTAGCTAATGATTTCCTTTTCTTCACAGCTGCACCCTCTGCAGCCTTGGTCTTCTTCACATCTGATGCAGATGGAAGGATCGGAGTTGGTGTAGGCGCAAGAGGAGCAGAGGAATCTGGTTGATTTTCTTCAGGCACAACTGATGTAGTTGCCCTGACTTCTTCATTTTCTTTAGGTGCACCACCAGTGGATGCCCTGGCAATTTCTTCAGCGGCTGGAATGTAGTCATCAGCCCTGGAACTCACATTTTCTTCAGCAGCCTGATTTTCATTAGCGGTGCTGGCATGTTCTTCAGTTGGCTGAGCAGATGCTTTAGCCTAAGGAATTTCCTGTTGCGTTGGGGCTGCAACATTGGAAGTGAACTGTTCAGTTATCTTTACAAATCTGACTTTGGCTCCTTGCCAATCAGCATAGTAGGCTTTGAAGTCATCGCTGAGGATTTTGATTTCAAACTGGATTTTTACAAGTTCATCAGTTGTCATAGTGATAACGTTGTTCTTCAGAAATTTTTCGTTCTTATATTGCGCTTTCTTGATCTTCCTGGCCTTCTCATATATCCATTTTTCTTCTTGGATGAAATGGGACAGCATGTGACTTTGGCTAGGATGACAGAATTTGTTTGGGTTATGCTGCAAAGAGTTGCTTTACACAGCCCAAACTTTTGCTAGCATAGAAGCATGACAGAATTTGGCTTGGCATTGTAACAATTTTCCAGTTTGATATTTATCAACTTGGATGTGTTGTTTTTTCCCGAAGGATCCAGGATACCTGTTCTCCCATTGCAACGCACGGGCATTTTTGCGAGTATATATATATATATATGTCTATATATATATATATATATATATATATATATATATATATAATTTGACGATGGGGTATTCTATTAGGCGAGGCTTGACGGTTCGGAGGTGACCATCGTTATTGACTACCCTCGCCTTTACCCATTCTGCATTGTGAGTATCCAGAGGCTTCTTTAAGAACAGGTCCCCATATATACCCTTATCCATTGTACTGATCTGGATCTTTAACAGCATCGGCGCTCCAGGGACCGTGTCTCCTCAAGGGCGGCCCCCACAGAAGGCCGTTGTTCAAAACGGAAAGGGACCGGGAGTACCATGGAGACTTCACAATCTTCCAAGAGGTATGTGTACTTAATGCATGCCTAGGCATGAGTCTGGATTATTAAGAGTCTCCCCCCTTTTTTATTTTTAGGAGGAGTACGCGGCAAACGGTGGGAAAAACGCCCAATTAGCCAAATGCCCACTAATCCGGTGCCGAACTCGCCGGTTAGGACGCAAGCAAATGTCGTGCTAGTTTCGACTCCTCAAGAGGATTTAGATGACATGTCGGTCACGAATTCCGAAGTGGAGAGCGTGATGAATCGCCATTGCTTGAAGGAAGCTATGCGTGCTTCGGCATTGTCCGAACAAGAATTCACCACACTGATTTCGACAGATGCTTATGTCCGAGCCGCTCGAGACGGCCTTGCCGGAGTTATACAACTGTTCTTAACGAAATATAGGTAAATTTTGACACACTTTTGCATGGTTGTATGCTAGTAGCCCCCGAGACTTGAAGCAGTTAGCCCAACTGATTTAAGGGTCGTTATATCATCAAGTACTCACGGAGAAAAATAACACATTGTCGAAGGAGCTTGAAGAATGTCGGACCAAGCTAACTGTTGTTACCGCCGAATTGGAAAATTTGAAGAATTTCAAGAAGGCACCTGATGGTAAGCACAACAGTGTCCGGAAAATACGGTTCTGCTCCAACAATGATTTTTAAATATGCATTGTTTTATTTTCAGCGGCAAGATCGACAGAACAGTTGGAGGAGAGGCTAAAGGCTGCTCAGGCGGACAAGCAACATGCCGAAGGGCAAGGTGCTGCTGGTCAATGTATATTAACACCGACTATTGATGAGAAGAACAAATTACAAGATGCAAACATCAAGCAAGCCAAAGAGCTAAAGGACATACGAGCCCAACTATCAGATGCCTTGAAGGAGAACAAGAAACTAATAACGCGACATATTTAGTATGTCCTTTATCCTGACTTTCATACGGTCACTTGATGGAAAGTTTTACAAAATTGTTCATGTATGTTTGTTAACCAGGCGGCCTGAAGGAGAAGTGTCCGGATTTCAAGGTGACTTGCTGCAAGAGCTATCCCAAGTGCACGAGCGCGCTTGGAAAGCCATGAGGAACTTGGCTAAGGCTTTGTGGCAATCTGATTCTTCTCCAGAAATTATGGAGGAGCTTGTGAATTTAAGGGAGCGTGACGCCACTTTGAACTATGGAAGGCATCAGCATGTCGAGAAGCTGCACGAGAATCCTAGGCCATGGTGAAAATGTGGTATACCAGACTTGATCCGAATCATATGGCCCGGGTCGGACCTTGGGGACCAGACGGACAAGAAATTCCGGTTAGCTTGGTTTACGACCAAGTAAAGACAGCCGCCAAATTTTCCCAACATGACTATAAACTAGACAGCCTTATAGATGGTATAGATAAAGAGTAGGCGTTTGATTCCATGTAACAATGCATTTTATCACCAAACTTATCTCCGACCGAACTTGGAAACATTGGCATCGAAGACCTTCTGCTTCAACCTCCAAAACCCAAGGTTTGGAGTGTTTCTGAATACTATGCCTGTGGTAAATACCAAGTATGTTCGGAAACCAGGCAATCCGGTCATGGTGCTTCCACAGACAAACTGTATTCGGGGAGTTATGTTATATTACTTTTTAACGTAAGAAACATCTTCCAGGGAGAATAGTTCCATTAAGGTTCCTCTTCCTGGGCTATCATGCGTTATTTATGCATGCCTAAGCTGTGATGCTAAAAAGGAAAAATCACAGGAGGCTTTATTCTTTGGGAGTTTTATACTTCAACAAAGGCAGTTCGTCATTTGTCCGCCGACCAATTGTTCTCTTAAGAACGCTAACTTTCGGCTTCACCTCGTCTGAGGTACATGTCCGGATGACCCGGTTGTAACAATCGCAGAGGTGCTCCCTTTATGCCTGAAAGTGCTAGTTATCGACTAGAGGGAGGTGAATATGCGATTTTTTTGAAAGTCTTCAAACCATGAGGTCTTTGAAGACAAAGAATAGAAATGAACCTATTGATATGCAGCGTAAGGTAGACTACACTAGACAAGCCATACTCAAGTATGCAATGAAGTGAAAGCACGAAGACTATCTGCAGATAGGTAGTATAGATCGGGATGGAAGATAGTATGAAACCAAACAGTAAACAGTCTTCACTTAGTGAAGTCAATCAGATCATACAGGCAAGCAATGACTTCACGAAGACCAAATGTAAAGTAAAGGGAAGTTAAATATAGAACCAGTTGCTTGGTGAAGACAAGGATTTGGTAGACCAGTTCCAGTTGTTGTGACAACTGTACGTCTGGTTAGGGAGGCTGAGATTTAACTCATAAGACCATGTCTTCACCTTAGTCCCCTTGAGCTAAGGACACTCAGTCCTCACCCAATCACTCTGGTAAGTCTTGAAGGTATACTTCCAAACCTTCACAGATTTCGTTCACTGGCGATCCACAATGACTCTTGGATGCTCAGAACGTGACGCCTAACCGGCTGGGGATTCATAGTCCTCAAGTGTAACAAGTCTTCAGGTCACACAGACAGAAAGACTTCAGTGATGCCTAACACTCTTTGGCTCTGGGTGTTTAGGGCTTTGTCCTTGCAAGGATCTCTCTCTCAAATGCTTCAGAGGTGGGTTGCTCTCAAAAAACAAAAGTCGTGCACTAACTCTGAGCAGCCACCAATTTATGGTGTAGGGGATGGGCTATTTATAGCCAGGAGACAACCCGACCTTATCTGTCCAAAATGACCCTGGGTCACTAAGGAACCGCCACGTGTCCAATGGTCGGATTTCAAACACACGTGACGGTTTGACTTGGGCTACAAGTAAAGCTCACTCATCCAGCACTGGATAAGATTTTCTCTCATTGTCTTCGCTCGAAGACATAGGATTTGGTTGAGCATCACGTCAGTCACTCTGACTTTGTTCACATGGACCCCACTTAACAGTACGGTGGTTCCTATTACTCAACAAAGAAGAAAAGGAAATTACGAAACAGCTATGTCTTCGCACTCCATAGTCTTCATAGGAAAGTCTTCTCATGTCATAATCTTCATCGTGAATGTCTTCACGAACCATCATTGTCTTCAATGTCTTCACCCATTTTTAGGGGTCATCTCTGGTAGGTAAACCGAATCAATATGGGACTACTACCTATGTTATCCTGCAATTCTCACAAACACATTAGTCCCTCAACTAAGTTTGTCATCAATACTCCAAAACCAACTAGTGGTGGCACTAGATGCACTTACAATGCCCTAGCCGAACAAGCGGGAATGTAGGGCATAAGCACAGGAGCCAGGCACCCCAGCTTGGCAAAAACTTAAGCATAGAGGTGCATATAATGGCGAAGAAAGGATGTATATGAGCAGACAACACATATATATGGTGAGCTATATGCTCAAAATAATAATAAGCTTCTATTGAGAGAAGCCCCAGTTGTGGTGGGGTGTGTACATTTAAGGATGTATACCCTGAAGTGTGCGGCTTACCCGCACACATGTTAGAAATTGTATAAAAACGAGAAAAAGAAAAAAATTGAAAATAAGAAAAAGGAACGAACAAAGGTATATGTCCGGACTTAGGCATAGAATCTTCGGAGCCGAGCAGCGTTCCATGGTTCGGCTCTAAGCGATTATCCAATGCATTGCGAAGGCGATAGGCTCCTCAAGTGAGAACTTCATATATAATGAAGGGACCCTCCCATTTGGGTTTGAGAATGTCCTTTTTCTTCTCTGGTAGGCGTAGAACGAGCTCACCGACATTATAAGTCTTTGCCCGCACTTCTCTGCTTTGATACCTCCGAGCATGTTGTTGATAAAATGTCGCACGTGCCTTCACAACAACACACTCCTCCATGCCGTCTAGATCGTCCTGCCGATCGAGCTCGGCTTCTCTCTCTTCATACATGCACACTCGAGGTGAGTCCAGAATAATGTTGCAAGGGAAGATAGCCTCTGCGCCGTACACCATAAAGAAGGGTGTGTAGCCAGTCGTGCGGTTGGGCGTGGTCCGCAGCCCCCAGAGTACAGAATTGAGTTCCTCAACCCAGTGCTTATCTGATTCCCATAGGGAGCGCACTAGTCTGGGTTTGATGCCGCTCATTATCAGGCCATTAGTACATTCGACCTGACCGTTTGTTTGAGGGTGATAAACGGAGGCGTAGTCGAGCTTAATGCCCAGATTAGCACACATAATTTTCACCTCATCGGCTATAAAGTTAGAACCATTGCCAGTAATGATGTTGTGCGGGACGCCATAATGGTGTACAACACCGGATATAAAATCGATCACCGGTCCGGCTTCGGCCATTTTTACTGGTTTGGCCTATATCCACTTGGTGAATTTATCCACCATAACCAGCGGATACTTTTTTATTATGGCTTCCCCCTTTAAGGGGTCCGACCATGTCTAGCCCCCAGACCGCGAAAGGCTAGGTAATGGGGATTGTTTTGAGGGCAGTGGGCGGCAAATGACTTTGATTGCCAAAAGGCTGGCATCCGAAACAGTGTTGTACAAGGGTCTGTGCGTCCACTCGGGCTGTGGGCCAGAAGAAGCCTTTACGAAAGTCTTTACTTACTAGGGCCCGGGCTGCGGCGTGATGGCCACCGAGGCCAGCATGTATTTCGGCCAAGAGCTGTCGCCCCTCCTCTTCGGAGATACATCTTTGAAGGACTCCGGTGGTGCTTTTCTTGTAGAGCTCTCCCTCGTGGACTTTATAGACCTTAGAGCGTCGGACTATGCGACGGGCCTCATTCTGATCAGTAGGGAGCTCCTGCCTATTAAGGTAGGCCAATAAGGGTTCGGTCCATGGAGCAATAATTGCCATGATTACTTGAGCGGAAGGTGTTGGCTCGGTGCTCGAGCCCCCGATGGTATCCGAATCATGTTCGACATCCGGGGGTATGATCAGCACCGGACTGTTATTTCCGCTCTCGTCCTGCCATACTACAGATGGTTTGAAAAGCCTATCCAAAAAGGTGTTAGGCGGGACGGGATCGCATTTAGTTCCCAGACGAGCAAGGATGTCCGCTTCCTGATTACTACATCGAGCCACATGATGAAACTGAAGCCCCTCAAATCGAGCGGATATTTTAAGTATGGCTTGGCAGTAGGCTGCCATCTTTGGATCCTTTGCGTCGAATTCTCCATTTATTTGGGATATAGAGAGGTTCGAATCCCCACGCACTTCATGGTGTTGTATGCCCATAGAAACGGCCATCCGGAGTCCATGCAGGAGCACTTCATATTCGGTTGCATTATTGGAATCCGTATACATGATTTGTAATACATAATGGACTGGGTCCCTGTAGGGGATATTAGGATGACACCAGCCCCAGTCCGGCTAACATTTTAGAGCCGTCAAGTACATCACCCAGTTGGAGTATGTGTTGTACTCTTTAGGGAGTTCGGCTTCTGTCCATTCGGCGACGAAGTCAGCCAACACCTCAGATTTAATAGCTCAGTGTGGCTTGTATGTTATTTCGAATGGTAAGAGCTCTATAGCCCATTTGGCAATGCGGCCGGTGGTGTCTCGGTTGTTTATCATATCATTGAGTGGTACTTCAGATGCCACCGTGATCGAGCACTCTTGAAAGTAGTGTTGCAGTTTTTGAGATGCCATGAAGACCGCATATGCTATCTTTTGATAATGTGGGTATCGGGATTTGCATGGTGTAAGGACCTTCGATACGTAATATACTAGTTTTTGGAGTGGGAATTTATGTCCCTCTTCCTCTCGTTTGACAAATAGCACAACGCTCACTACTTGGTGAGTTGCTGATATGTATGGAAGCATGGGTTCATCGACGTTTGGTGTGGCCAGGATTGGGTTGTTTGCTAACAAAGTTTTTATTTCTTTCAACCCGGCGGTCGCCGCATTCGTCCACTCGAAGTGATCGGTACGTCAGAGCAGGCGATAAAGTGGAAGTGCCTTTTCTCCTAGTCTGGAGATAAAGCGGCTCAGGGCTGCCACGCACCCAGCTAGTTTTTGGACCTGCTTTAGGTCTGTTGGTGTCGCCAATTGCGAAAAGGCTCGGATTTTGGCCGGATTTGCGTCGATTCCTCTATTGGAAACAATAAACCCGAGCAGTTTTCCGCCCGGGATGCCGAAAAAACATTTTTCTGGGTTGAGCCATATGTCATGTGTTCGGAGGTTGTCGAATGTGAGGTGCAAGTCGTCCACCAATGATTCGACATGTTTGGTTTTGATGACTACATGATCTACATATTTCTCCACCGTCTTGCCAATTTGTTTTTCTAGCCATGTTTGGATCATGCATTGGTAGGTGACGTCGGCATTTTTGAGCCCGAGAGGCATAGTGTTAAAGCAAAACGGGCCCATACGGAGTGATGAATGGCATCGCGGCCTGATCGGGTTCCTTCATCTTAATTTGATGGTATCCGGGGTATGCATCAAGGAAGCACAGTGAGTCGTGCCCTGCGGTTGCATCAATGATTTGGTAAATGCGGGCAGTGGGAAGGGGTCCTTAGGGCAAGCCTTGTTTAGGTCTTTGAAATTGACACAGAGGCGCCAGGACTTATCCTTCTTTGGCACCATGACCAGGTTTGCTAGCCAGTCTGGGTGTTTGATTTTTCTAATGAATATGTCTTCAAGTAGTTTGGCTAGCTCTGCCCCCATGGCTTGTCGCTTGGGTTCTAAAAAGCGTCGTAGTGTTTGCTTCACAGGTTTAAAGCCCTTAATTGTATTGAGGCTGTGTTCGGCTAGTCTACGTTGGATTCCTGGCATATCCGAAGGATTCTAGGCAAAGATTTCTCAATTTTCACGCAAAAATGCTCGTAAGGCGGTGTCAATCATTGAATCCGGTTGTGCTCCAATGGCTGCATTTTTATTAGGATCTCGTGGGTGAACTTGAAATTTGACTATTTTGTCTTCTGGTTTAAAGGAAGTGGATTTGGGCCTCTTGTCAAGGATTACATCGTCCTTATCCACTGTAGAGCGCAGACTAGTCAGTTCCTCGACCGCCAGGGCCTCGGGTAGCGCCTCGAGGGCTAGTGATGTGGTTTTGTTTTCGGCGCGCAGTGCTATATCCGAATCACTGGTGATAGTGTTAACTCCATTGGGCCCTGGCATTTTGAGCTTCATGTATCCGTAATGGGGTATAGCTCGAAAGTGGATGAATGCTTCTCTCCCTAACAGGGCATGAAATCCGCTGTGGAAAGGTGCCACGTGGAAGAGCAACTCTTCGGACCTATAATTTTCCGGTGTGCCGAATACGACGTCAATTTTGATCCTCCCCGAGCTTATTGCTTCTCGACTGGGGATGATGCCTCAGAAAGTGGTGCCGCTTTGCTCAATGCGACTTTTGTCCACCTGTATTGTTTGGAGTGTGTCTTCGTAGATGAGGTTTAAGCCGCTGCCACCATCCATGAGCACTTTTGTGAGCTGAAAGCCATCTACTATTGGGTTTAAGACCAAAACGGCTGGTGCTCAGATAGATCTGGCCCTTGGCTCGTCATCGGCAGTGAAGGTTAGCGCCATGTCGTTCCAAGGATTTACTGCTGCTACCTGGTTGACTTCGGCAAGGTCGTGCAGCGCCATCTTGCGCCGGTTGTTGGAAGAAAAGGTCTCGAAGACCGTAAAAACCTTGAGATCGGTGTTTTCCGAAGAGTGCCTCTCTTGAGGAATGCAGGTGAGGATAGCCTCACTGCTCTTAGCCACCTACTGGAGTACCCAACATGCCCGAAGGCTATGTGTTGGTTCGGTATTCGGCGCTGTGTGTATCTGGCAAGGTTTATCGAGCAGGTCATCGAGGACCGTTCTGTGTCCCATAAAGGGCTTCACTTTTTTGTCCGTGGGATGATGATCGGGTGCCCCATAGGGGTGCATCCTTTTTGTCCGTCCGGTGTGCTGTTGTCGGTGTACAAAGTAGGGGCCCTTCTGTACCCCGTTACTTGTGCATGGGCAGTCGTAGCCACACCTGCGGTTGGGCTCGGCAGGGCAGAGGGAGCAAAGATTCAAGGCTACGGAGGCAGCACCCAAGCCAGAAGCATAAAGAGCGAAGGGACAAGATGGGCTTCCCCCGGCAAGAGCCTTGCCGAGACGGCCTACATGGCCCTGGTAAGAGCCTTGCCGGGGCAATTTTCCCAACACCAGGAAGACCGCCACCCTTGAGCCTGAGAGTCATGACGCTGTCGACAACGTCAAGACCGAGACTCGGGAGCGCCTGCATGGTGGCATGTAGATCTTTGTGGAAACCAAAGGCCTGCAGGCCTAGGTGAGCACTAGAAGACGAAGACCCCCCGGCAAGATCCTTGCCGAGGATGCTCCCAAGCCCCCAGCAAGACCCTTGCCAGGGACGCCCATGAGATCCTGGCAAGGGCCTTGCTGGGGGCGTCTACAGAGCCAAAGTTAGGCCCGCACTTACCAATGCTTCGATGCCCCGCGCCCGTTTCGACGTGGTGACCAGCCTACCAACTAGGCACAAACTTGCGTGGAAGCATGCAGCTTCTCGGCCAACTAGCCAAGCACCTGTGTGGTGGCATGTAGATCTTCGTGAATACCCTACCACCGCACCAGCTCAGTAGCCCGCCAGCCAGCGTGGCGCTGCATGCCTTGTCACTTGGGACGCGCGTCGAAGCAAGGTGAGGCAGTGATGGACGGGACGGGCCTCTTTACCATCCCCGATAAAGCAATAGGACACATAGGCGGCGCATTAAAGGCGTTTGTCCTAGGATGTCAGGAGATAAACTTGTACACTATACATACTTTCCACCTCCTGTGTGCCACTATGGCAACCCCTTTGACATATAAAAGGAGGCCCAAGGTGTACTGAGGAAGGATTCGAATTTTTTTGGACTAGGCATGCACCCCAGCTAGTTCAAGAACTCAACAACACTAAATACACACAAAGCAAGACTAGGGTTTTACGCATCGCTTGCGGCCCGAACCTAGATAAAAATCCCACCGAGTTGATCTTCTAGACCCGCTCTTTGCGCAGCCCCACGCCCCGTGAACGTAGAAGGGATACCGTCAAGGGATCCCATAGGTGTCGTTCCAGAACCCCGCCATCTTTGGCGTGCTAGGTTGGGGCGCTAAGGCTGTGAAAATCTGGTTTTGAAGCCAACCCATCGAGTCCTCCGTCGCGATGGCTCGAGAGAAGAAGGCGACGTCGATCAACTACACTCTGGTACCGTCCGCAGCCACAATAACCATCTGCGTTGCAACGGAAAAGTTAGGTCACACAAAACTTTGAGCAATTTTCCTTTTTTATAGGGTTATCTTCCTTGAAAGATCTTGCTCCTTCTATGGAAAACCTGCACGCAAGGGAACCCTTCCGCTATTGGCAACGCCCCTGTTCTGTTTCGAGTCCGCTCAACAGATCAGGCGAGTGCGCTGAGAACGGCATGGTGATTTGCCCGGCAGCAAGCGCCCGCCGGCAGGCTGCTAAGGATCCGTTCCTCAAAGCGCCACAACATGGGTATACGCGTCGGCAAACCTGTCCAACTAGGCGTAGGGTGTGCACACACAAAGAAAGATCAAATAGGAAGATAGCATGCTTCATTTCAAAGTACTGCAGAGTTATATTACATCAACGATTGCCGCGGTTCTAACTTAAGATAAAAATTGTCTTGGGCATGAACTCACAGCGGCAACGAGAAATGAGGTGGCTAGACCAATCACTGGCCCTCCACCGTCGGGACTCCGTCGACGCAGCTGATGATGGGCTCGATGCGCTCTTCGAGCGCCATGTGGTGCGTGCCCTCCAGCAAGCTCTCCAGCGTGTCGGCGAAGTCGACGTTGGGGTTCAAGAACGCCACCTTTGTGAGCACCTTGGTCAGCGCACCCCTGCAAAGCCTCCGGGACTCATTGGCCAGATAGGTCGCTCGATTGGAGCAGAGTAGTTCTAGAGTGTCGAGGACGCCCTCGAAGAACAAGATCAACCTGGCGTTAGGGCTCATGTTCGGCTCCTGGGAGTACCTGACATCCGGCATGCCCATGATGGCTAGCTGCGCAGTGAGCCTCTTGGCAACATCAGCGAGACAGCTGATCTAGAGATTTATGCTACCCACATATTCTTTATGGGCGGCAGCATCATCGCTCCGCAGTTGCTTCTCAGTCTCCAGGACCTTGATCATGGTCTCCTCCCGGGTCATGACCTCTGAAAACTTCCCCTCCAAAGGGCCCAGTTGCAGCTTCAGATTGTTAATGGAGCTGTTGGCCTCGGAGAGCAGCTTGATCTGGTCAGAGACGGTGACCTGCGAATCCACCAGAGAGAGGTTGGCCGCGTACATCTCCTCCGCCAGCCTTGACACTTTCTTCTTCAGCTCCTCCTGCTCCAGCTCCAGCTTCTCCACCTTGTCGGTGTGGTCCAAGGCCAGAGCATCGAGTGCCTCCTTGTGTCCCAGCTCCAGCTCCTGGGTCCGCTACGTGATGATCTTCTCGATCTCCTCGTCCTTGCTATGGAGCATGGCGGCAAGCGCCTGCTCGTGGGCGACGAGGTCTTCCTGCTGAGTGTTCAGCAGAGCTTGTTGCTTCACCTAGGGGGCTTCGTCCTTGGCGGCTTTCTCCTTCGCCGCCTCCTAGGCCTTCTTGACCTCGGCTTGCTTCAGGATGAGCTCTCGCTTTCGCTCATCCAGCTCACCTTGGGCAGTCCACAGCTCTTCCCTGGCCTCGCCAAACCAGACCTACATCTGAGCATTGCTCTCCTTAAAATTTGCTTCCGCCTTGTCCACCGCCGCCATCTTGGATTTCACCTTGTCTTGGTTGGCACGGTGGAGCGCCTGGAGCTTCTAGAAGTTGGCGCTCATGGCCCTGACAAGCTACTCCTCTTCGGAACCGCCGCCGCCGGTGCTCGGTTCATCGATAACCTGGAGCTCGACAGTGGCGAGCGCCTAATCATCAAACACCTCCCCTTCGGCTGGTGCACTGGCGCTCGCCATCCCGGGGAGGCGGAGGAACAAGTCATCACCCACCTTCAAGTATTTGCCTGAGGCAGGGGCTGAAGGGGAGGAAGGTTGGTCGTTGGCCATCCCCTCCCCGGCAG
This sequence comes from Triticum dicoccoides, assembly GCF_002162155.2. Lineage (NCBI taxonomy): Eukaryota > Viridiplantae > Streptophyta > Magnoliopsida > Poales > Poaceae > Triticum > Triticum dicoccoides. The sequence continues at coordinate 381,649,590 of NC_041382.1, read as the reverse complement.
GCTCCTTGGTGGCCTCCTCGGCAGTGGCCTTGCCAGCCTCCCCGGCAGGCTCCTTGGCGGCCTCCTCGGCGGCACCCTTGCCGGCCTCCCTGGCAGGCCCCTTGCCGGCCTCCTCAGCAGTAGACTTGGCGGCTTCGTCAGGCGCGATCTTGCCGGCCTCGGCTTTGGTGTCCTTGGCGACCCCCTCGATGATGCTGTCGATATCCTCCTGGTTCATCAAGGAAGGGTCTGGAAACTAGAAGGGAGGACAAAGCAAGGCCGAAATCAAAATTCAGAACAAAGAACAGGAAGAAAGCAGAGACAGGAGGCGAGCCACTTACTCGTGCCGGGCTGATAAGAAGTGTTTCCCTCCTAGCCAACGTTCATGGCCAGGATGGAGCCACCGGCACCCATGCTTGCCTTCTCCTCCTCCTCCATGTGCGTGGGCTCGGCAGAAGGTGCCCTTGCCTAGGACGCCCCTCTGGGCGGCATGGTTGATGGGGGCGGCATGTTGGGGGTGGCCCTCAGTGGCTCCTCCTGTTGCCGCTCTTCTCCTACAAACCCGACAAGGTTAGAACCAAGGATTCAAACCCCAATGCCTGTCGATGGGGAGTGAGTAATGAACTCATGCTGGGAGCTGAAGCAAGGGCTGTGCCGATGGCTGTTGTCTGGGATGATCAGCACAAGCTCCGGTGTACGCGGGTTGCTCGTCGGGGGCTTGTCGCCCGTTGAAGCCCTCGCCCTCTTCGCCGCTCTCTAGGAAACCGTCTCCGTGTCGCTGCAAAGACAAGATTAAGTCAGCAAAGATGGCGCAGGCTGAGGATCAGAAATGATGAAGGGCGAAACGCTTAATTGTCCTCCTCTGCTTTCCTCCTCTTCCTCTTCGGGCTGAAGGAACCAAGTTTGAAGTCGGCCTCTGGGGTGGCATTCGTGGGGGGAGGGGAAGGTAAGGGCGTCTTGCGCCGCTTGGTTGAGGAAGGAGTGGCGGGCGCGGCCTTCTTCGCTGCCGCTCCCTCGTCTCACGCGCGGGCTGCGCCTGGGCCTGTTGCCGCTACGTGGTCCTGCCAGGCCGGATCGGCTCGCCGCAGCTAGCCCGCCGCAGGACGCGTTTTCTCTCCAGGGTCAGGGGGTCCTCCGCCTCGGTCTTCTCTTCGGCCGACTCCTCTACCACGTCTTCGACATGGGGGGCCCAGTGCCGGTGTCGTTGGATCCCCTGGCAGCTCACGTCCACACGGCAAACTTCTTCTCCTTTGCGGCCACATCGGCCTTGTCCTCCATGGTGCCGAGGCTGCCGGCCTCCTCGGCAAGCGCTGCCTCCTCTGCCCGGGCGGCAATGTACGCTAGCTCCTCCACGATGGTGTCGCGGATGAGCTGCGGCTCGTCGCGAACATACCTCTCTGACAAGTTGTCGAAGAATTCCTGCACTAGCTCTGGTCTGGCTCGTCCCAAGTTGGGTCGAGGCCGTGAGAGTTGAAGACCGGCATCATTGCGATGATGGTGGTCTGCCAAGAGTTGTTGCTCAGCGGGACCACCTCCGCCGGCAACCCAAACAGAGACCTGCTGGCCTTGCCAGTCTTCTCGGCCTTGCCGGTCCTCTCGGCCCTGCCGCCCTCGTCGACCTTGAGCTGAAAAAGCCTCTAGCAGAGGTGGGTGTGCTGCAGCACTATGAAGTTGTGGTCCAGACTGGGGCGGAGCCTCATGATGTCAGCCGCGTTCCTGAAGACCCAGGCCCCCCTCCCCTTATTGTGCAGCGGAACAATGCGGCGACGGATGAAATCGGCCCCGATCATCTCGAGAGTGAGCCCCGCCAAGGTGAGATGATGGATCCTGGTGGTGGCGACCGTGAGCTTCTTGTCGTCGGCGTCGACATCGCTCTAGTCCTTCCTACGGACCGATGGCTTTCGTCGGACCCGGCAGAACTCCTGCTGATCCTCCTTCACAATCCAGCACCACAGGCCCCACCACTCTTCCCACCTCTCCTTTAAGGCGCCCTTTAGGTACGTGCCCTTGCTCTGGGTCCTCGGGATCCAGGTGACGTAGCCAGAGATGGCGCTCCCTGGCTTGATGCGAGGGGTGAAGTAGTGGCGAAAGAGCGTCGTGCTGGGATGCACTCCGGCAAAGCCCTCACAAAGGTGGGCAAAGAAGGCCATGCACGCCATGGCGTTGGTGTAAAATCTAGAAGATGGAAGCCGAAGGTGTGCATGATGTTGTTGAAGAAATCGGAGAAAGGGTGGCAGAGCCCGCAGGAGAAGTAATCAACAAAGAACAGGTACCGATTTGGGCTGTCCTTGGCAAAGGTAGAAGAGATGATACGCGTGGCGGGGTGCCCCGCCGTCTCCATCCCCCATAGGGGCTTGAACTTCTCCTTGAGGGTGAGAGCATCGACTGTCAAGGTGAAGAGGGCGCATTCCATCCGCATCTCCACCAACTCACTCTCCGGCGCCTCCTTCGCCCCGACGTCCTTGGCCACTCCCTTGCCCTTGCCTGTCTTAGGCGCCATGGAGGCTGAGAAGGGGTAAGGGGTCGAGAGCAATGGGGGCGCAGTGGTGGCGGCGGCGAGCGGAGGTGAAAGCTTTGGTTCGTGCTTGGAGAAGAAGAGGGGAACGGCGGTTCCGAGATTGGAAAGGGCGCATAGGGCAAATGAGCAGCGCTCCTGTAGTTTTTCCTTTTTTATGGGGAAGACGTGGGCCGCCTCTTTACTATTCACCACGGGGTGACGCAAGCATGATGCGGTCATTCCACGCACGACCCCACGTCACGCTTTCAATGTGGGTCATGGGGAAGCGCAATTGGCGAAGGAGTTACCGTAGTAAAAATTCTGCCACGCGTGCCCGCGCACCATTCGGGGCCTGGCCCAAAAAAGCTCCGCGCTTATGTGTGGCACAGGCCCGGGGACTCCTGTCGGTGTACAAAAGTGGGGGCCCTTCTGTACCCCTTTACTTGTGCAGGGGTAGTCATAGCCACACATGCAGCCGGGCTCGGCAAGGCAGAAGGAGCAAAGATAAGGCGGTCGAAGCAGCACCCAAGCCAAAAGCATAAAGAGCGAAGGGACAAGATGGGCTTCCCCCGGCAAGAGCCTTGCCGACATGGCCTACATGGCCCCGGCAAGATCCTTGTCGGGGCAACTTGCCCAACACCAGCAAGACCGCCACCCTTGAGCCTGAGAGTCATGACATTGTCGACAACGTCAAGACCGAGGCTCGGGAGCACCTGCATGGTGGCATGCAGATGTTTGTGGAAACCAAAGGCCTGCAGGCCTAGGTGATCACTAGAAGACGAAGACCTCCGTCAAGATCCTTGCCGGGGACGCTCGCAAGCTCTCGGAAAGACCCTTGCCGGGGACGCCCACGAGATCCCGGCTAGGGCCTTGCCGGGGGCGTCTACGGAGCCAAAGCCAGGCCCGCACTTACCAAAGCTTCGCTGCACCGCGCCCGTTTCCGACGTGGCGACCAGCCTACCAACTAGGCACACACTTGAGTGGCAGCATGCTGCTTCTAGGCCAACCAGTCAAGCAACTGCGTGGTGGCATGCAGATCTTCGTGAAGACCCTGCCACCGCACCAGCTCAGTAGCCCGCCAGCCAACATGGCGCTGCATGCCTGGTCACCTTGGACGCGCGTCGAAGCAAGGCGAGGCAGCGATGGACGGGATGGGCCTCTTTACCATCACTGATAAAGCAAGAGGACACATAGGCGGCGCATTAAAGGCATTTGTCCTAGGATGTCAGGAGATAAACTTGTACATTGTACATACTTTCCACCTCCTGTGTGCCACTGTGGCAACCCCTTTGACATATAAAAGGAGGCCCAAGGCGTACCGAGGAAGGATTCAGATTTTTTTTGGACTGGGCATGCACCGCAGCTAGTTCAAGAACTCAAGAACACGAAATACACACAAAGCAGGACTAGGGTTTTACGCATTGCTTACGGCCCTAACCTGGGTATAAATCCCACCGAGTTGATCTTCTAGACCCGCTCTTTGCACAGCCCCACACCCCACAACCATAGAAGGGATTCCGTCGAGGTATCCCATAGGTGTCGTTCCAGAACCCTGACAACTGCTTTATGCTCGAAGGATCCCACCGGGCTGTTTGTGCCTTCTAGGTGCTTTCCATTGCACTAAAATTCTGGACGATGTGCGCCAAATCTGAAAAGTTCGGTATGCGGCGGCGATTGAGGGCGCTAAAGATTCCCTCGTCCATGCAATTGCAACAAAATATTGAAATCGCATCGTCGTCATGGCAGTCCTTGATCTTGTCTTTAACAAGGAGGAACCTGGCCCAAAAGTGGTGGACTGTTTCCTCAGGTTGTTGCCGCACGTACATTAGGTCGCATACATCTGGAGGACCTCAGTTGTTTGGGGAATATTGTATGTGGTGGGTGGGCGGGCTGAAATCCGTATCCTGGCCCATTATTGTGTCCAGAATTTGAAGAATCTGCGAAGTCACCAGTACAGGGTCCAGAGCGTCTTTGTGGTCTTCAGGCTCAACGCCCGGTTCTATGTTCGAAGGACAAGAGGTCTCTTCCCAAAGATGGGTATCTGGCTTGTGTGTCTCGGAAATTCGAACATAGCTTGTTCTCAACTTGGGGGGAGAAGTATCATCGGCCTGTTCTTCCACGACTGCTACCATATGGGTGATCGGCGGGGACCTGATTTCCCTCTCATCGTGCTTAAGCCTATTTCAATCGTAGTCTGCTGCTACTCCCAGGGCGGCAATGCGATCAAGTAGTTCATTTAAAGATGAAATATCTGCTGGATCCATCTTTTCGGGGTGTTCGAGGCGGACATGAAGACGATGTTTAGCGATTTCGAGGGCCGCCCTTGGCTTAAAGGCTGTATGGGCACCCATGGTGAAACCGTCGAGCTGGAGGAGTTGTCCCGGAGCTAGGGTTTCTCCCGAGGTGATGTTTTCATTAATGACAAGGCGAGCCATCGATCCCACCATCGATGACACAGTGGAACTCTAAATGAAAGCACCAATGTCGGTGTCAAAACCAGCCCATCTCGGGTAGGGGGTCCCGAACTGTGCGTCTGAGGATCGAAGGTAACAGGAAACAAGGGAGAAACGATGTTTACCCAGGTTCGGGCCCTTTCAATGGAGGTAAAACTCTACGTCCTGCTTCATTGTATTCAATGAGTATAGGGGTTACAAGAGTTGATCTACCTCAAGATCGTAATGGATAAACCCTAGATGTCTAGCCTATGTGATTTGTCATCGCCTCCATGGACTAACCCCTCCAGTTTATATAGACACCGAAGGGGCCTACGATTGTACAGAGTCGGTTTACAGAGAAAGGAAAGTACACATTCGGACGTCAAGCTTGCCATCCACACAAATAAGAGTCCCATCCAGACACGGGGAAGGCCTTCTATCTTGTATCTTCACGGCCCATCAGTCCGGCCCATGCTACACAGCCTGGACACCAAAGGACCCCATAACCCAGGACTCCCTCATGCCCCAAATGGCATCCCCTCTTTCGTCTTCGTTCATCGATAACTTTACTTGGGGCTATATTTTTATTCACCACATGATATGTGTTTTGCTTGGAGTGTCATTTTCTTTTATTAGGATTTGCTTGTTGTTATATAGAGTAATGTTTTGAATCTTTTAGTTCAATAAAAAGGTCAAGTATAGCCTTTACCATGCTTGTTTTGCAAGTCTATATGTTGCTGTTTCAAAAACAAAAAGTTTTCTAGAATTGTCTAAATTGTTTAAAAATGTTAGAACGTGATAAAATCTTAATTTTTTTTACAGAATGAGCTACACCAAATTATCTATAGTGTGGTAAGTTTTCAGAATTTTTGGAGTTAGGGAAGTATGATTCCTCTTGCATTCTGTTCGAACTATTCTAGTTAGACAGATTGATGTTATGTTTGCATATGTTTGCTTGTTTAATGATTCTATTTGAGGATGAGAGTATTAAATATGCAGAGGCATTTAGTATGCAATGTTAAATTATGATTTTAGTGATTTTCTACGGTAAAGAATGATAAGGTTTATGCATTGATTTATACTAACTTATCTCACGAGTTCTTATTGAGTTTTGTGTAGATGAAGTTTTTAAGATTTAGGGAAACCGCGATATGAAAGGAATTAAGGAGAAATAAAATCTCAAGCTTGGGGATTCCCAAGGCATCACTAATTAATATTTCAAGAAGTCTCAAGCATCTAAGCTTAGGGATGCCCCGGTTGGCATCCCACCTTTCTTCTTCAACAATTATCGGTCAATTTTGGTTGAGCCTAAGTTTTTGCTTCTTCACATGATATGTGCTATCCTTGTAATGTCATTTTATTTTGTTTTGCTTGCTATTTGAATAAAGCTCTTAAGATTTGAAATTTTATTTATGAGAGAGAGTCTTCACGTAGTTACATAATTACTCAACTACTCATTGATCTTCGCTTATACCTTTTGGAGTAGTTTGCCTTTCGCTCTAGTGCTTCACTTACATCTTTTTAGAGAACGGCGGTAGTTTTATTTTGAAGAAATTGTTGAACTCTCATGCTTCAATTATATCATTTTGAGAGTCTCTAAATTGCATGGTAATTTGCTTAGGTTATGAATTTAGTCCTATTATGATGGGCATCCAAGAGGGGTATAATAAAAACTTTCATATAAAGTTCATTGAATACTATGAGAAGTTTAATTCCTTATGATTGTTTTGAGATATAAAGATGGTGATATTAGAGTCATGCTAGTGAGTAATTGTGAATTTGAGAAATACGTGTGTTAAAGTTTATGATTCCCGTAGCATGCTAGTATGGTGAACCGTTATGTGATGAAGTCGAAGCATGATTTATTTATTGATTTTCTTCCTTACGAGTAGCGGTCAGGGACAAGCGATGGTGTTTTCCTACCAATCTATCCCCCAGGAGCATGCGCGTAGTACTTTGTTTCGATAACTAATATATTTTTGCAGTAAGTATGTGAGTTCTTTATGACTAATGTTGAGTCCATGGATTATACGCACTCTCACCCTTCCAAGCCTCTCTAGTACCGCGCAACTTTCGCTGGTACCATACACCCACCATTTACCTTCCTCAAAACAGCCACCATACCTACCTATTATGGAATTTCCATAGCCATTCCGAGATATATTTCCATGCAACATCCATCGTTTCGTTTATTATGACACGCTTCATCATTGTCATATTGCTTTGCATGATCATGTAGTTGACATCGTATTTGTGGCAAAGCCACCGTTCATAATTCTCTCATACATGTCACTCTTGATTCATTGCACATCCTGGTACACCGCCGAAGGCATTCATATAGTGTCATATTTTGTTGTATCGAGTTGTAATTCCTGAGTTGTAAGTAAATAAAGTGTGATGATCTTCATTATTAGAGCATTGTCCCATGTGAGGAAAGGATGATGGAGACTATGATTCCCCCACAAGTCGGGATGAGACTCCGGGCGAAAAAAGGCCAAAAAAGGAGAGAAGGCCCAAATAAAAAAATAAAAAAGACAAAAAAATGAGAGAAAGGGCAATGTTACTATATTTTTACCACACTTGTGCTTCAAAGTGGCACCATGATCTTCATGATAGAGAGTCTCCTATGTTGTCACTTTCATATACTAGTCGGAATTTTTCATTATACAACTTGGCTTTCATATACTTGGCTTCCTCAAATTGCCCTAGGTCTTCTTGAGAAAGCGAGTTGGATGCACACCCACTTAGTTTCTTATTGAGCATTCATACACTTATAGCTCTAGTGCAACCGTTGCATGGCAATCCCTACTCACTCACATTGATATCTATTGATGGGCATCTCCATAGACCATTGATATGCCTAGTTGTTGTGAGATTATCTCCTTCTTTTTGTCTTCTCCACAACCATCATATTCTATTTCACCTATAGTGCTATATCCATTGCACATGCTCATGTTTTGCGTGAAATTTGAAAAGTTTTGGGAACATCGAAAATATGAAACAATTGCTTGGTTTGTCATCAAGGTTGTGCATGATTTGTATAATTTGTGTGATGAAGATGGAGCATAGCCAGACAATATGATTTTGTAGGGATAACTTTCTTTGGCCATGTTATTTTGAGAAGACATAATTGCTTTATAAGTATGCTTGAAGTATTATCGTTTTTATGTCAATATTAAACTTCTATTTTGAATTTTATGGATTTGAACATTCACCACAATAAATAAAAATTACATGGATAAATATGTTAGGTAGCATTCCACATCAAAAATTTTGTTTTTATCATTACCTACTCGACGACGAGCAGGAATTAAGCTTGGGGATGCTTGATATGTCTCCAACGTATCTGTAACTTTTGATTGTTCCATGCTATTATATTATCCATCTTGGATGTTTTATATGCATTTATATGCTAATTTATATGATTTTTGGGACTAACCTATTAAACTAGAGCCGAGTGCATGTTTTTGTTTTTTCCTTGTTTCGAGTTTCGCAGAAAAGGAATATCAAACGGAGTCCAATTGACCTGAAACTTTACGACGATTTTTTATGGACCAAAAGAAGCCCACGGTGTACCGGAGATGCGCCAGAGGAGTCTCGAGGCCACCACAGGGGTGGGGGGGCGACCCCTGACCTTGTGGGCCCCTCGTGGACTCCCCTGACTTGTTCTCGATGCCAACACCTCTTACATATCCCCAAACCTCCAGAACATAACCTAGATCAGGAGTTCCGCCGCCGCAAGCCTCTGTAGCCACCAAAAAGCAATCAAGACCCTGTTTCGGCACCCTGCCGGAGGGGGAAACCATCACCGGTGGCCATCTTCATCATCCCTCTCTCTCTCTCTGTCTGTCTCTCGTGTTCTTAATTTAGTACGATCTTGAGGTACCACGAGCTTTGCTATTATAGTTGGATCTTATGTTGTTTCTCCCCCTCTACCTTCTTGTAATGGATTGATTTTCCCTTTGAAGTTATCTTATCGGATTGAGTCTTTAAGGATTTGAGAACACTTGATGTATGTCTTGCATGTGCTTATCTATGGTGACAATGGGATATTCACGTGATCTACTTGATGTATGTTTTGGTGACCAACTTGTGGGTTCTGTGACCTTGTGAACTTATGCATAGCGATTGGCACACATTTCCGTCTTGACTCTCCGGTAGAAACTTTGGGGCACTCTTTGAAGTTCTTTGTGTTGGTTTGAATAGATGAATCTAAGCTTGTGTGATGGAGATCGTATAATCAAACCCGCGGATACTTGTGGTGACATTGGAGTATCTAGGTGACATTAGGGTTTTTGGTTGATGTGTATCTTAAGGTGTTATTTTAGTACGAACTTTAGGGCTGTTTGTGACACTTATAGGAATAGCCCAATAGATCGATCAGAAAGAATAAATTTGAGGTGGTTTCTACCCTACAATAATCTCTTCATTTGTTCTCAGCTATTAGTGACTTTGGAGTGATTCTTTGTTGCATGTTGAGGGATTGTTATATGATCGAATTGTGTTATCATTGTTGAGAGAACTTGCACTAGTGAAAGTATGAACCCTAGGCCTTGTTTCGAAGCATTGCAATACAGTTTTCGCTCACTTTTACCACTTGCTACCTTGCTGTTTTTATATTTTCAGATTACAAAAACCTATATCTACCATCCATATTGCACTTGTATCACCATCTCTTCACCGAACTAGTGCACCTATACAATTTACCAATGTATTGGATGTGTTAGGGACACAAGAGACTTTTTGTTATTTGGTTGCAGGGTTGTTTGGGAGAGACCATCTTCATCCTACGCCTCCCATGGATTGATAAACCTTAGGTCATCCACTTGAGGGAAAATTGCTACTGTCCTATAGAACTCTACGCTTGGAGGCCCAACATGAGTCTACAAGAAGAAGGTTGCATAGTAGATGATACGTCTCCAATGTATCTACTTTTCCTAAAGGTTTTCCTCTTCATTTGGACTCTAATTTGCATGATTTGAATGAAACTAACCCCAGACTGACGCTATTTTCAGCAGAACTACCATGGTGTTGTTTGTGTGTAGAAATAAAAGTTCTCGGAATGGAACGAAACTTTGCGATGAATTTTTATAAAAATAAAGAGAATTTCCGGAGCCAAGAACCACCGGAGGGGGGCACCTGGGTGGGCACAACCGACCAGCGCGCCCCCCTCCTGGCATGGCCAGGTGGGTTGTTCCCACCTAGTGGCCCCGCAGACCCTGAAACCGATGCTATAAAATCCTATTTTTCCAGAAAAAATTGGGGAGAAAGAATTATTGTGATCGATGAGACGGAACCGCCGTCAACTCCTGTTCTTCATCAAGCGGCCAGATCTGGAGTCCGTTTGGGGCTCCGGAGAGGGGGTCTTCATTCTTCATCATCACCAACCCTTCTCCATCACCAATTCCATGATGCTCCCCACCGGGAGTGAGTAATTCCTTTGTAGGCTCGCTGGTCGGTGAGGATTTGGATGAGATTCATCATGTAATCAGGTTTGTTTTGTTAGGGCTTGATCCCTAGTATCCACTATGTTCTAAGATTGATGTTGCTATAACTTTGCCATGCTTAATGCTTGTCACTTTGGGCCCGGGTGCCATGATTTCAGATCTAAAACGTTTATGTTATAGTCACCTACTACCTATTATGATCCGACAACCCCGGAGTGACAATAGTCGGAACCACTCCCGGTGATGACCGTAGTTTGAGGAGTTCATGTATTCACTGTGTGTTAATCCTTTGTTCTCGTTCTCTATTAAAAGGAGGCCTTAATATCCCTTAGTTTTTAATAGGACCCCGCTTCCACGGGAGGGTAGGACAAAAGATGTCATGCAAGTTCTTTCCATAAGCATGTATGACTATTTACGGAATACATGCCTACATTGTATTGATGAACTGGAGCTAGTGTCATATCACCCTAGGTTATAACTGTCTCATGATGAATATCATCTAATTAGTCACCGATCCAATGCCTACGAAATTATCCTATATTGTTCTTGCTAAGTTACTACTGCTATCATTATTGTTGCAGTTGTTACAAAACTATTGCTATCACTATTACTGTTACCATTGCTACTGTCACTATTATCAGAACTATCATACTACTTTGCTACTGATCACGTTGCTGCAGATAATTAATCTCCAGGTGTGGTTGAATTGACAACTCAGCTGCTAATACCTTCAAATATTCTTTGGCTCCGCTTGTGTCGAATCTATAAATTTGGGTTGAATACTCCACCCTCGAAAATGGTTGCGATCCCCTATACTTGTGGGTTATCAAGACACTTTCCTGGCGTTGTTGCCGTGGACCATAGCTATATTTGATGATTCACTTGGGATTATTATCAATTTATCACTATGAAGAATCTGAAGGATGCAAAGACTAAGATTTTTCCCTCAAAGACGAGGGGAGGTAAGGAACTGCCATCCAGTTCTGCTTTAGATTCACCTTCTATTATAAGTAAACTTGCAACACCACCACATGCTATTAATTCTGATATGTAGCAAGTTATCGGTAATCCTACTTCTCCTATGAATAATGCTTATGATGATGCTACTACTTTGTTTGATAATGATGATGTGCAAATTGGTGAATTTCTTGATAAACAAATTGCTAGAGTAATACAACATGATGTTGTTCAATCTGATGATGAGCTTGAAACTGAATCTCCTGAAACACCTGCTAGAACTAGCCTTCCTAGATATGAATTGCCTAAGGTACCGGAAGGTTATGTTATGAATGAGGAGACAACTACAGATATTCCTGCTTGTAAGGATAGAGATGATCTAGAAAAATTACTATGCAGGAATAAAGAAAAATCTCTAAATGCTAGAATGAAATATGATCCTAAGTTTGCTACTTCACCAATCTTTAATAATGATAAGGATTATGAATTCTCTGTTGACACAGAGTTAATTACTTTGGTTGAATCTCATCCTTTCCATGGTTATGAAGCTGAAACTGTTGTGGCACATCTGACTAAGTTGAATGACATAGCCACCCTTTTTACTCATGATGAGAGAACTCACTATTACTTTATTCTCAAATTATTTACTTTTATCACTAAAGGGTGATGCTAAATCTTGGTACAATGCTCTTGCTCCTGGTTGTGTGTGTAGTCCCCAGGATATGATTTATTACTTCTCTGAAAAATATTTCCCTGCTCATAAGAAACAAGTTGCCTTGCAGGAAATATTTAACTTTGTGAAAATTAAAGAAGAGAGCCTACCACAAGCTTGGGGGAGGCTTTGCCAATTACTTAATGCTTTGCCTGATCATCCTCTTAAGAAAAATGAAATACTTGATATCTTGTATAATTGACTAACCAATGCCTCTAGGGATTTGCTAGATAGTTGTGCTGGTTGTGTTTTTCAGGGAATGAACTATTGGACAAGCTGAAGAATTATTGAAAAATATATTAAAAAATTATGATGATTGGACTCTTCCTGAATCACCGGCTAAACCCACTCCGAAGAAGAGGGGTATATTATATCTCAGTCCTGAAGATATGCAAGAGGGAAAGAAATCTATGAAGGAAAAAGGTATTAAAGCTGTGGATGTTAAAATTTTAGCTCCTATTGAAGAAATACATGGGCTTAATACACCACCACTGCCTAAGGTGGTAGAGGTAAATTCTTTAATGAAGTTCAGTGATAATGACAACCCTCACAATATGCACCCTAGCCAATGCCTTTATGAGTTTGAAAATTACATTAGAAAACAAGATCACTTCAATGCAAATGTTATGAAACAATTAAATATAATTCTGAAATGATTGCTCACTTGAGTGAATTTTTATTTAGAATTTCAAATGATGTTAGAGGTGTTGGAAAACATGCTTCTATGGTTCAAACTCAGTTAGAGCAAGTTGCTAAATCTCAAAGAGAATTGCTTGATGAAATGAATAATAATATACATGACTTTGCTATTAGAGTTGCAACTAGAGGACGTAAAATGACTCAGGAACCACTTTATCCTGAGAGACACCCAAAAAGAATTGAACATGATTCACAAAGGAACAACACCACTACACCTAGTTCTTCTAAAAAGAAAAAGAAAAAGAAAAGTGATAGGACTTTGCATGCTCCTAGTGATGAGGACATCAATACCATTGTTACACCCACATCCCCTGCTGCTATACATACTGGACCAATTACTAGAGCTCGCACACGCCAATTGAATTATCAGGTACTTTCGTTTCTTGGCAAACGATTCTAATGTTCATGAGAATATGATGCTGCCTAAATTGGATACATTTGTCTTGCTTACAAATGAAGGGCCTAGCTTGGACAAGAAAGATGAACCTTGGAACAAGTTCAAGCGTGGAGATGATGGCATGTGCAAGGGGATCCAGAACATAGTTACAAGTGATGATTTCAGGACTTTGAAGCCACCATAAGGAGTGCATGAAGCCTTGGACGAAATATACAAGATGCCACTTCATAAATTTTGTCCAGAGGCTATTTTAGGTGCTGCGTCACCTTATTATTGGGCCAGGCCCATGTATTTTCAAAAATACTTACGTATAGGCTGTTTTTAGAGTCCGTATGTGTGGGGAAACAAGAGTTAGGGTTGGTTTCGGACCCCTCCTCCAAGGGCCACGAAATTCCCCCCTCTTCCTCCATATATACAGCCCTTAGGGCGTCGTTTAGACTTTGGGTTTTGTTTAGATTAAAAGTTCACCATAGCTGCAACTTCGCGTACTTTGTTTGTGTCCAACGACCAGACCAAGACGTCACAGAACCCCACCTTGATCAATAAAAGCTTTCATCTTATATTCGCAATATCCAGATTGCAATCTCAGTTTCTTGCTTGTTCTTCGTTTGCTCGCAGGAAACAGACCCTCGTGGTCAGGTTGATCGTGCTCCGGCGTGGTCAATAACCCCTCGGAGTTGGTTTAGCGATTGCTAAGGCGCGACGTCCTCGCACGTTCGTAGTCGGATCATCAAAGTCGACTTCCTCTAAAACGATAGCCACTATCTTATCGAAAGACGGGACATCTTTGCCTCTATCACCTAGTGAACCTGAAAATAGAAAAACCTCCTGACAATGATAATGAAGTTTCTATCTCTGATGCTGACACTCAGTATGGTAATGAACATTCACCTAGTTATAATGAAAAAGATAATGCTGATGTTCATGAAGACTCTCAACCTTATAATAATAAAGAACTAGACAATGATGTTGAGATAGAACCGCCTGTTGATCTTGATAACCCAAAACCTAAGAATAAATGGTATGATAAAAGAGACTTTATGGCTAGAAAACACAGTAAAGAAAGAGAACCATGGGTTCAAAAACCTATGTCTTTTCCACCTAAGTCAACTGAAAAGAACGATGATGAAGAATTTTAATGCTTTGCTGAAATGCCGAGGCCAGTCTTTTTGCGTACTCGCTTGACTGATATCTTGAAAATGCCTCCTTATGCAAAGTATATGAAAGACATCATCACTAATAAAAGAAAAATACCGGAAGATGAAATCTCCACTATGCTTGCTAATTATAATTTTAAAGATGGAGTACCTAAGAAACTTAGAGATCCAGGTATACCAACTATACCTTGCTCCATCAAAAAGAATTATGTGAAAACTGCTTTATGTGATTTAGGACCTCGTGTTAGTGTTATGACTTTCTTTATATAAAAGACTTGATTTGAAAAAACTCACACCTACTGAAATATCTTTGCAAATGGATGATAAATCAACTGCCATACCTATCGGTACTTGTGAGGATGTGCCCGTTGTTGTTGCTAATGTTACTATTTTGACTGACTTTGGTATACTTGAGATGCCCGAGGATGACAACATGTCGATTATCCTTGGTAGACCCTTCTTGAATACTGCTGGGGATATTATTGATTGCAATAAAAGCAAGATCACTTTTCATATCAATGGTAATGAGCATACGGTGCACTTTCCGAAGAAACAATTCCAAGTGAATGGTATTAATGTTATTGAAAAATCTCCGACAATCACTATTGGAAGTTTTCAAATACCTCTACCTACTGTCAAAAAGAAATATGAAATGCTTATTGTTGGGGACATTCATATCCCTGTTGAGGTAACTTGGTGATTTACGAAAGTTCTTCGGTTTCATGCTAATCAAAAGTGGTTGTTAATAAGACTTGATCAACCTTATTAATGGATCATTTTTTAGAGGTCCGAAGTTGATGAATTTAGTAAGCACTACATTCTATCCCTACTTTTTGTTTTCTGTTTTTATTAGTTAAATAAAATAAAATGCCATATTTTGTCTATTTTCTGAATTTCCCGTGCAATAAAAAATGACCCAAAAATAAAAGTTCTCAGAATGCTCTGAAAAATTTAATACAATTTTTTCTGAATATTTTCCAAATTTCTGGTGCGAATAATATTAGAGGGAGGTGCACCAGGTGGGCACAACCCACCTGGGCGCGCTAGGACCCCCAGGCGCGCGCTGGTGGGTTGTGGTCCCCACGTGGGCCCTCACACTTATCTCTTTACACCACATCATCACCTACCTACAGAAAAAATTCCCCATAGCTCTCTCTCTCTCTCTCTCATGTTCTTGTTCTCAAGCCCGTGGATTTTGATCTCTTTGCTCGAAGCTCCATTTCAGAAACTGTTTCAGGGGATTGTTGCTTGGTATGTGACTCCACTGTCAGATCACGGGTTCCGACAGACCCTCAAGGTTCGAACACTGGGGTGCCTGTGAAGGTTTTCTCCCTATTGATCCACGGCCTAGCTCTCTAAGATCTTGCGGACGAACTCGATGAACTCACAACACAGAAAGACACAAAATTTATATTGGTTCGGACCACCATTGTGGTGTAATACCCTACTCCAGTGTGGTGGTGGTGGTTTGCCTCTTGGGCTGATGATGAACAGTACAAGGGGAAGAACAACCTCGTGAGGTCGAGGTGTTCTTGTGTTTGGTTAACTTGTGTCGGTGAGATGATCTTGGATCCGTTCTCGACTTGTGATCAGGTCGATCCTCCCCCTCTACTGTGGTGGCTAGTTCTACTTATATAGGCCCTGGCCCTCTCCCGAAATATTGAGCACGAAGGGAGCCAACAACGGCCAATTTGAAGGGGGACAGCTAGTACAACTTATCCTAACAAAAGTGGTCTTCGCCTGCCAAAGGCTCTCGTGATGACGCCGTCCTGGGCTCCATGGTGACCTCCGTCTTGCCGTCCTTCTGGTCTTGGTCTCGTTGCACCAATATGGAAACCTTTGCTTGATGCTTTGGGACTCTGCGTCTGCGCTTGCCCCCTTAGTACTAAATAGGAAACAAGGACACTGCGCGCGCTGGTGCCCGCCTGGCACCCGCCTGGCCTCGATCGTCATGGCTCACGTCACGAGGACCTCGTGAGGTTTGCCTTGCCTTGATCTCTCCGCTGCTCGTGAGCCTGCCTAGGGAGGCCACTCCTGAGGAGGTCTTGCGCTGTCCGCCTCGCGAGGCTTGGCCCCTCGCGAGGGTCTTGAATCCCTTGTCGACGAAGATGGGTTGTACAGGCCTGCCAGCCCAGCCACACCATGGGTCGCAGGCAGGCAAGTCTAGGGACCCCCGTTCCCAGAATGCTGACAGTAGCCTCTGGGCCCAAGGCGCGCTCGGGCTTGGCTTCAAGGCAAAGCCAAAGGGTCAAGCGCAGAGCGCCGCAGGCCCCAAAATCCCGCGGCCTCGGTTGGCGCGTGGTGGTTGATTGGATGTGGGTGTCTCAGCTTCCCCACGCTGCCTCGACAACTGCCCAACTTGACAAGTCCCTGCGACATGCAAGGAAAACCATCATTACCTGTTATCATGGGGGCGCTGGTTGGCCTCCTCCTTCTATAAATGAGGAAGGGGGCGGAACCCCCGTCCCCCACTTCTTCCCATTCCGCCTGCTTCTTCTTTCTCTACTCCACCACCAACTCCAATGGCGTCGTCGAAGAAGTTCTCCACCGCGGAGAAAGGAAAGGCCCCTCACGAGGGGCTCGGCTCCCCGGCGCCCAAGCGGGGACGCGACCATCCCCGCAAGCACACCACGACTCCCGTCGTGCCCCCCGCTCCCGGGGTGGCGCCACTGCGCGTGGTGGAGGTCGCTCCGGTCGCGGCAGCCCCGTTGACGAGGTGAGACGCGTCGTGGTTGCGCGGCCTCCCCGGCCATGCTTCCACTTGGCAGAGGTGCTGCCGGATTTCGTTGTCTGGTCAGAGGATCCAGCCGGCAACTGGCTTCAACTTCCATGCTTCTTCATCAATGAGCTGCCGGCCTCTGGTCCTGGTGGGCTCTGGCTGCAGGCAGACGACTGCTGCAACAGGGCTTCCTGGGTCGCGGTTGAAGTCTCTGTCATAGGCAACATAGCTCTGGCCCGCGTTTGGCAGACGTTACCTCGCGCACGCGGCCTGGGCAGGCGATGCACCCTCCACTTCAAGTATGACGGTGATGCGACCCTCTACGTGAGGGTGTTTGGGGAAGATGGTCGCCGCGCCGGGTGCCGCCCCGAGACGAAGATGGCGACGAGGTGCTTGGTCTCGATGATGGCCGCGACGAGCGTGAGCCCGCCGGCCGCGCCTCGTCCAGCTACGGTGGCTCTTGTTTTGGTGAAAGCTCCAGCAGTGGCGGCTAAGACCAGCCGCCCCGCCGCCGCGCCCACTTCAAGGGTGGTAGCGGGTTGTCTCGTCGCCGCGCCTCCGTGAAGCTCGAGGAGGGATCTGGCTAAGCTCGGGACGTCGCTGGAGGCCTGCCTCCGTGGTTCACTACAACACCGCTTTTGTATTGTTCCTCTTTTCTTTCCTCATCAAAATGAAACCAGTATGGCCCCGGAGGGGCATGTGTCGAAATGTGATTCCTCAATCATTACGCTATGCTTGTTATTTCTGTGTTATGTCGTTATTTCGTGCGGAGATATCTTAGCCTGGCGCGTTCGGGGAAGCTTCTTCTTCACGAGGCACTTGTCTCCTCGTGCCTGTCTTGGCTTGGTGGTTGCTCAGGAACTGCAAAAAATCTGTTAGGAGGCTCGCTAGGAGATTTATCGATCACCCGAGCCTTGACCCAGCACTTCATATCGCGGTACCCGAGGGGCACATATTAGGAGAGATGTGCCGGTTGTGGGCTCGAAAAAGGGTGCCTTGCGAGAAAGCAGACCGAAGGCAGAGAGAAGGACCAACACAGGAGGAAGAAACCCTCGCGAGGGCACCTGCCTAGCCCCCTCGTGAGGTATGCGAGAGAGAGAACACAAGCAAACTGGATCCAGAAAAGGCGGCAAAAGGCGACGAAACAAAACCAGCAAGGAACACCAGAAGCAAACTTCGATTAAGAGAAGGCGAGCCAACTAGGGAAAGCAAATGAAAAGCCGCGTCCGGCACCTAGTCTAGTCTTCGACGTCTTCTCACCAGCGCGGAGCTAAGTGCTGCTACTAGGCGTGGGAGGGAGCCCCTGAGGCCCGAGGGCAACTCTCTGGAGACTCCGGGGCATGTACAACCCCACTCATTATTACGTGAGAGTGTCACGGGAGGCGATTCTTCACAGGCACCGGGCCTTCTTCACAGGCAGTGGGCCCTTCTTCATAGGCACTGGGCCTTGCTTCATAGGCATTAGGCCTTGCTTCATGGGTAGAACTTCCGGAGGTGCTGGATGTTCCAGGAGTTTTGGATGGGCACCCCGTCCTACATCTCCAGGCGCGTGGCGCCAGGCTTGGAGATATGGACGACCCTGAACGGGCCCTCCCACATGGGTGAGAGCTTGTACAACCCTTCCCTGGAGAGGACCCGCCTCAGGACGAGGTCACCTGCCTCAAGCGTCCTGGCGAGGATGTTGCGGCAGTGGTAACGCCGCTGCGCCTGCTGGTACCTTGCCGCCCATAGTGCAGCTTCGCGGCGTCGTTCCTCCCCCAATACGAGGTCCATCCCCCGCGCGGCGTCCTGCTGCGTTTCATCAAACGCCAGGACCCGTGTTGAGCGATGCTTGACCTCGTGAGGGAGGACCGCTTCGGCTCCGTAGACAAGGAAGAATGGGGTCTCGCCCGTCGGCTTAGTGGCGGTGGTGCGGATGGACCACAGCACGGACTAGAGCTCGTCGTGCTAGCCCTTGTTGTAGGCTTCGAGCTTCTTATTGAAGGTCCTGGTCTTGAGGCCTCTCAGGACTTCCGCGTTGGCACGTTCAGCCTGGCCATTGCTCCTGGGGTGCGCCACTGAAGCATAGCAGATCTGCGTTCCAAGGTTAGCACAGTATGTTTTGAAGAGGTTACTGGTGAACTGCGAGCCGTTGTCGGTGCTGATGCGGTTGTGGACCCCAAAACGGCTCACGAGGCCCTTGATGAACTTAACCGCGGAACCAGCTGGGATGGTGTGGACGGCTTCCACCTCCGCCCACTTGGTGAACTTGTCGATGGCGACGTAGAGGTAGCGGTAGCCCCCTGGTGCTCGGGGGAAAGGGCCCAGGATATCCAGCCCCCAGACCAGGAACGGCCATGTGAGAGGTATAGTTCGGAGGCCCTGAGCTGGCTGATGGATCTGCTTGGCGTGGAACTAGCAAGCTTCGCAGGACTTCACCAGCTCAGCTGCATCGTTGAGCGCCGTAGGCCAGTAGAATCCACTACGGAACACCTTGCCGATGAGAGCCCATGACGACGAGTGGTGTCCGCAGTCCCCGCCGTGTATGTCGATCATCAACTCGTTCCCCTGGTCCCTGGAAGTGCAACACAACAAAACATCATTTGGTTGCTTCCTGTACAACTCACCGTCCTAGATGCAGTATGTCGTGGCTTGCCGGGACACACCCTCTGCGTCCTCTTCCTTCTTCGGTAGCACCCCTTGCATCAGATATCCCTTGAACACCGTGTTCCAACATCCCTCTTGAGGCTCGAGCGCCAAGAGCAAGCGAGCCCCTGAGGTTGGACCACAAGCTGGGGCTCCCGTGGCAGGCGGTTGTGGGAGCTGATGGCTTGAAGAGCCGCTCCTCGAAGACGCCAGGCTCTTGGGGCTGCCGCTTGGATGCCCTCCTAGCGATGTTGTCGGCTTCCTTGTTGGTGCCACGGGGCACATGCTGCACCTCCATGCCTAGGAACTATTTTTCCATCTTACGTACTTCCGCGAGGTACGCCTCCATGTGGTCTTCCTTTGGCTCGTACTGTTGGAGAATTTGACGAGGAGTTGTGAGTCGCCCCTAACGGTGAGGCGCTTCACCCCTAGAGTTGCCGCGACCTTCATATTCTGCGATGTTGTTGGAGACCTTCTCGCCCTGCTGAAAGCAGAGCTGCACAACATAGTAGAGCTTGTCTTGCGTGGGTGAGATGAGTACTACTCCAGCCCCCGCACCCTGGCGCGCGAAGGCACCATCGAAATACATGACCCATCCATCTAGCGCCTCACTTCCTGGCGAGGTGGACCGGTCCTCGCCTGCCTCTAGCACCGGGGCATCCGTCCATTCCGCCACGAAGTCAGCTAGTGCAGCTCCCTTGATGACCCTGGTGGTGCTGAACTCCAACCGGAATGCCTGCAGCTCGATGTTCCACTTGGCGACCCTTCCTGCAGAGTTGGGGCTCCTCCGCACCCTTTCCAATGGGTAGGCCGAGACGACTTTGATGGTGTGGACCTGGAAATAGTGCTGCAACTTGCGTGAGGCCACCAGGAGCACGAGCCGGAGCTTATGAGGCATGGGATAGCGTGCCCTCGCGTCCCGCAACATCGTGCTGACGAAGTACACTGGGTGCTCGATGAGGACCGGCATGTTGGTGAGGCTCGCGTCTTGTGCAAGCTGGGGTGCCTCCTGAGGTGGTGGAACCCCTGGCACCTGGCCGCTTGCGGGAATCTCTAAAGTGTCATGCTGCCGAGCTTGGTCTTCTGTTGCTGCCGCTATGGCTTTTGCTGCGCCTTCCTGATCTTGCGTCATCCTGGCTGGCGACGTAGCTTGGTGCGGCGCACTCTTGGCCTGGTGCTATTCCCGAACCGCCACTAGCACAGCGCTGGCGGAGTATGGGGTGGCGGCAAGGTAAAGTACTAGAGGCTCGAGAGGCCGTGGCTCCACCAACACCGGTGGGCTGGTCAGGTATCTCTTGAGGTCTTGGAAGGCTCCGTTGGCTTCCGTAGTCCACTCGAACAGGCCCTTCTTCTTCATCAGCTTGAAAAAGGGTAAGGCGCGCTCTCCCAGCTTGGAGATGAAGCGCCCCAATGTAGTCACCCGACCAGCCAGGTTTTGCATTTCCTTGAGGGTCTGCGGCGGGCTCATGCCCTCAATGGCCTTGATCTTCTCCGGGTTTGCCTCGATCCCTTTGTGTGACACGAGGAATCCCAGCAGCTTGCCGGAGGGACACCGAACACATACTTTTCTGGGTTAAACCGCAAGTTCACCTGGCGCAGGCTTTCGAAGGTCTCCTCCAGGTATTGGATCAAGGTTCTCGCCTCCTGAGACTTCACCACAATGTCGTCGACGTAGGCCTCCGTGTTCCTCCCGAGCTGCCGCCCTAAAGCGATGTGCATCAGCCGCTGAAAAGTCGCACCCGCGTTGCGCAGTCCGAAGGGCATACAGGTGTAGCAGTACACCCACACGGGGTCAGGAAGGCTGTCTTCTCTACATCTTTCACCACCATCTTGATTTGGTGATACCCTGAGAACGCATCCAGGAAGCATAGTAGGTCGCACTCAGCGGTGGAGTCGACGATCTGGTTGATGCGCGGGAGAGGGAACGGATCTTGAGGGCACGCCTTGTTGAGGTTGGTGAAGTCGACACACATTCGCTCCTTCCTGCCTTTCTTCGGCACCACGACTGGGTTCGCCAGCCATTCGGGGTACCTAACCTCACGAACGGCACCCACCGCCACCAACTTGCGGGTCTCTTGGATGATGAAGGCCTGCTTCTCCGTGGACTGCCTCCTTGCTCACTACATCACAGGGCGCACATTGGGGCACACCCTTAAGTGGTGTTGAATCACCTCTCTCGGGACCCCACCAGCTGATTGGGCTCCCACACGAATATGTCCTTGTTCGCGCACAAGAACTTCACCAATGCTTCCTCCTGGCTGGGGTTGAGGCCGGCACCTATGGTGAAGGTGGCTCCGGAGGAACCGTCCTCGTCGACCGGCACATGCTTTGTGTCTGCCTTGTCTTGGGTGAACAACTGCTTCTTCTTGGTTGGCGTGACCTCCTTGGCCTCGGCGGCACCGGTGCCGATGGGCTGCGCCGCCGCAGCAGTCCTGAAGGCAAGTTTGAGCGCCGTCACGGCCTCCTTGGTGTCCCCTTTAATGGTGAGGACACCTTTCCTTCCTGGCATTTTCATGAGATCGTAGGCTAGATGAGTCGCCGCCATGAACTGGGCCAGAGCCGGGTACTCGAGGATGGTGTTGTACGGGAGGCCGATGTGGGTGATGTCGAAGTCGACCAGCTCAGTGCGGTAGTTGTCGCGTGTGCCAAAGGTGACGGGAAGGTGGATCTGCCCTAGGGAGCGGGCGACGCCACCACCAACTCCTGAGAAAGGCTTGCTTAGGCTGAGTTGCTCGAGCGGCACATGAAGAAGGCTGAAGGCCTCCATGGAGAGCAAGTTAAGGCCAGCGCCGCCATCGATGAGGGTCCTGGTGATGGCCACGTTGTAGAAGGTGAGCATGCAGAGCATCGGAAGCATGCCCGAGCTGGTGGCGGTGATGGGGTGGTCTTCTGAGTTGAAGGTGGGGTCGGCCTCAGGCGCGGCCCAACCCGGCGGAGCCCCCGAGCGCGTGGAAGCGGCGCCGATCTGGCGGAGGAACGGCTTGATGTGGCACTCTAAAGGCGGCGCCTGTGAGCCGCCTAGCAGGGTCGCGACTGCGTGGCGCGCCGGTGCCGCGTAGCGCGCAGTGAAGAGGTCGTGGAGCGCCTCCCAAGATGCCACCATGGACCCGGGAAGGTCTAGCAGCCAGGCGCGCGGCTCGCCGCCGTGGGCCATGGGAAGCCAGTTGGCCATGACCTTGTCATCACCCTCGGCTTCGAGGACGGCCTCCTTATACGCCAGCAGGAAAGCTGACGGGTCCGCCGTGCCGTCGTAGCACGGCGGCATCTCCGGCTTGAACTTGGGTGGCCACTGCCGCAGGGCGGGGGCCAGGGCTCAGAGCCCCCTAGCCCCATCGTTAATGCCGGCCGTCGGAGTTGACGGCAGGGCGCCTGCCATGTGGGCAAAGTGCGGTATCAACGGATCGCAGATCGATGGAAGAGAAGCTACGGCACACCCCTACCTGGCGTGCCAAATGTCGGATCACGGGTTCCGATAGACCCTCAAGGTTCGAACACTGGGGTGCGCGCGAAGGTTTTCTCCCTATCGATCCACACCCTTGCTCTCTAAGATCTTGCGGACGAACTCGACGAACTCACAACACAGAAAGACACAAGATTTATACTGGTCCAGGCCACCGTTGTGGTGTAATACCCTACTCAAGTGTGGTGGTGGTGGATTGCCTCTTGGGCTGATGATGAACACTACAAGGGGAAGAACAACCTCGTGAGGTCGAGTTGTTCTTGTGTTTGGTTAACTTGTGTGGGTGAGATGATCTTGGATCCGTTCTCGACTTTTGAGCAGGTCGATCCTCCTCCTCTACTATGGTGGCTAGTTCTACTTATATTGGCCCTGGTCCTCTCCCCAAATATTGAGCGGGAAGGGAGTCAACAACGGCCAATTTGAAGGGGGACAACTAGTACAACTTATCCTGACAAAAGTGGTCTTTGCCTGCCAAAGGCTCTGGGGATGACGCCGTCCTGGGATCCATGGTGACCTCTGTCTTGCCATCCTTCTGGTCTTGGTCTCGTTGCACCAAAATGGAAACCTTTGCTTGATGCATCGGTACTCCGCGTCTGCACTTGCCCCCTTAGCACTAAAGAGGAAACAAGGACACTGCGCGCTGGCGCCCGCCTGGCCTCGATCGTCATGGCTCACCTCACGAGGACCTCGTGAGGTTTGCCTTACCTTGATCTCTCCACCCCTCGTGAGGCTGCCTAGCGAGGCCGCTCCTGAGGAGGTCTTGCGTCGTCCGCCTCGCGAGGCTTGGCCCATCGCGAGGGTCTTGAATCCCTTGTCGACGAAGATGGGCCGTACAGGCCTGCCAGCCAAGCCACGCCGTGGGCCGCAGGCAGGCAAGTCTGGGGAGCCCCGTTCCCAGAACGCCGACATCCACCGTTTGTCCAATTAGTTTTTGCTTTAGTGGTTTATATTTTGAATAGTTAGCTACTCTTGGTGCCGTGATAACCCACAAGTAAAGGGGATTGCAAATAGTTTTCGAGGGTAGAGTATTCAACCCAAATTTATTGGTTCGACACAAGGGGAGCCAAAGAATATTCTCAAGTATTAGCAGTTGAGTTGTCAATTCAACCACACCTGAAAGACTTAATATCTGTAGCAATATTTAGTAGCAAAGTAGTATGGAAGTAACGGTAACAGTGGCAAAAGTAAGAGTAGTAGTTTTTGTAGCAATCGTAACAGTGGTAACGGAAAAGTAACTAAGCAAAGATCAATATGTGAAAAGCTCATAGGCAATGGATCAATGATGGATAATTATGTCGGATGCAATTCCTCATGCAATAGTTATAACATAGGGTGACACTGAACTAGCTCCAATTCATCAATGTAATGTAGGCATGTATTCCGAATATAGTCATACGTGCTTATGGAAAAGAACTTGCATGACATCTTTTGTCCTACCCTCCCATGGCAGCGGGGTCCTATTGGAAACTAAGGGATATTAAGGCCTCCTTTTAATAGAGTACCGGACCAAAGTATTAACACTTAGTGAATACATGAACTCCTCAAACTACGGTCATCACTGGGAGTGGTCCCGATTATTGTCACTTTGGGGTTGCCGGATCATAACACATAGTAGGTGACTATTGACTTGCAAGATAGGATCAAGAACTCACATATATTCATGAAAACATAATAGGTTCAGATCTGAAATCATGGCACTCGGGCCCTAGGTGACAAGAATTAAGCATAGCAAAGTCATAGGAACATCAATCTTAGAACATAATGGATACTAGGGATCAAACCCTAACAAAACTAACATGATTACATGGTAAATCTCATCCAACTAATCACCGTCCAGCAAGCCTACGATGAGAGTACTCACACACGGCGGTGAGCATCTTGAAATTGGTGATGGAGGATGGTTGATGATGACGATGGCGACGGATTACCCTCTCCAGAGCCCCGAACGGACTCCATATCAACTCTCCTAAGGAAGATTAGGGCTTGGCGGCGGCTCCGTATCGTAAAATGTGATGAATCCTTCTCCCCAATTTTTTCTCCCCGAAAGTGAATATATGAAGTTGGGGTTGAGGTCGGTGGAGTCCCAGGGGGCCCACGAGGCAGGGGCGCGCCCTGGACCCTCGTGGACAGGGTGTGGGCCCCCTGATGCTGATTCTTTCGCCAATATTTTTTATTAATTCCAAAACTTGTCTCCGTGGATTTTCAGGTCATTCCGAGAACTTTTATTTCTGCACAAAAATAACACCACGTTAGTTCTGCTGAAAACAGCGTCAGTCCGGGTTAGGTCCATTCAAATCATGCAAGTTAGAGTCCAAAACAAGCGCAAACGTGTTTGGAAAGGTAGATACGTTGGAGACGTATCAACTCCCCCAAGCTTAAGCATTTGCTTGTCCTCAAGCAATTCAGTTGACAAACTGAAAGTGATAAAGAAAACTTTTACAAACTCTGTTTGATCTTGTTCTTGCAAATATGTAAAGCCAATATTCAAGTTTTAAGCAAAGATTATGAACTAACCATATTCAAAATAACATTTGGGTCTCATGTTTACTCATATCAATGGCATAATCAACTAGCGAGCAATAATAATAAATCTCGGATGACAACTCTTTCTCAAAACAATCATAACATGATATAACAAGATGGTATCTTGCTAGCCCTTTCTGAGACCGCAAAACATAAATGCAGATCACCCCTAAAGATCAAGGACTGACTAGACATTGTAATTCATTGTAAAAGAGATCCAGTCACAGTCATACTCAATGTAAATTAATAGCAATGCATGCGAATGATGGTGGTGCTCTCCAACTAGTGCTTTTTAATAAGAGGATGATGACTCAACATAAAAGTAAATAGATAGGCCCTTCGCAGAGGGAAGCAGGGATTTGCAGAGGTGCCAGAGCTCGAGTTTTGAAACAGAGATAAATAATATTTTGAGTGGCATACTTTCATTGTCAACATAACAACCAAGAGATCTCGATATCTTCCATGCTACACACATTATAGGCGGTTCCCAAACAGAATGGTAAAGTTTATACTCCCCCACCACCAACAAACATCAATCCATGGCTTTTCCGAAATAACGGGTGTCGTCCAACTAACAACAATCCTAGGGGAGTTTTGTTGAAATTATTTTTATTTGATTTGAGCATGGGATTGGGCATGCCGATTACCATCCATTTTCTCGTAAATGATCAGCGGAGTCCACTCATCGTGAGAATAACCCACCTAGCTTGGAAGATATAGATAGCCCTAGTTGATACATGAGTTATTTGAGCATACAAAACAGAATTTCATTTGAAGGTTTAGAATTTGGCACATACAAATTTACTTGGAACGACAGGTAAATACCTCATATAGGAAGGTATGGTAGACTCATATGGAATAACTTTGACCTTTATGGAAGTGGATTCACAAGCAGTGTTCCCTCTTAGTACAAGTGAAGGCTCGCCTCGGGACTTCTCGCCTACACTTGCCTCATTAGCACCAAAGAGAAAACGAGGACACTACGCGCGCTGGCGCCCGCCTGGCCTTGGTCGTCATGGCTTGCGTCACAGGGATCTCGCGGGGTGCCCCTTGCCTTGATCTCTCCGCCCCTCGCGAGCCAGCCTGTTGAGGCCACCCCGAGGAGGTCTTGCGTTGTCCGCCTCACGAGGCTCGGCCCCTCATGAAGGTCTTCAATGTTTGCTGGTGAAGATTGGTCGTACGGGGCCGCTGACGGAGCCACGCTGCGGGCCGTAGGCAAGCAAGTCTGGTGACCCGCGTTCCCAGGACGCCGACACATACCATGGAGTATTACGAGAAGCATTTATGTCATTAAATTGCTCATTAGGAAAACTATCATCAATAGGCAATGGGTCATCAAGAACATATTCTAACCTAGATAGGTTGTCTGCAACGGGGTTCTCAGCTCCCTTTCTGTCAATAATATGCAAAGCAAATTCTTGTAGCAAGAGGACCCATCTAATAAGTCTTGGTTTAGCATCTTTCTTGTCCATAAGATATTTAATAGCAGCATGATCGGTGTGAACAATTACTTTGGAATCAACAATATAAGGTCTGAACTTATCACATGGAAATACAACTGCTAAAAATTCTTTTTCAATGGTAGCATAATTTCTCTAGGCACTGTCTAGAGTTTTACTAGCATACTGAATAACATTTAATTTCTTATCAACTCTTTGTCCTAGAATAGCACCAACATCATAATCACTAGCATCACACATAATTTCAAAAGGTAAATTCCAATCAGGTGGATGAACAATATGAGCAGAAATCAAGGCTTTCGTAAGTATTTCAGATGCTTCTACACAATCATCATAAAAAAGAAAAGGAACATCTTTTTGTAAGAGATTAGTGAGAGGCCTAGAAATTTTAGAGAAGTGTTTAATAAACTTCCTATAGAAACTAGCATGACCAAGGAAACTTCTTATACCTTTGATATCTTTAGGACACGATATCTTTTCAATAGCATGTACTTTAGCTTTATCAACTTCAATACCTCTTTCGGAAAATTTACGCCCAAGACAATACCTTCATTAACCATAAAGTGGCACCTCTCCCAATTCAAAACAAGATTAGTTTCTTCACATCTCTGCAAAACTCAGTTAAGATTGCTTAAGCAATCAGCAAAAGAAGTTCCGTAAACGGAGAAATCATCCATGAAAACCTCAACAATCTTTTCACAAAAGTTAAAGAATATAGCAGTCATACATCTTTGAAAGGTATCAGGTGCATTGCATAAACCAAAAGGCATACATCTATACGCAAGGGTATCGAAAGGGCAAGTAAAAGTGGTTTTATCTTGATCATCTTTTGACATAGGTATTTGAGAGAAACCAGAATCACCATCTAGAAAGCAAAAATGAGTATGTTTGGACAGTCTTTCTAGCATTTGATCAATAAAAGGTAGGGAGTAATTCTCTGTTCTATTAGCTTTATTTAATTTGCGAAAATCCATTACAATTTTATAACCTGTAACAATTCTTTGAGG
Organism: Triticum dicoccoides; assembly: GCF_002162155.2. Classification (NCBI taxonomy): domain Eukaryota; kingdom Viridiplantae; phylum Streptophyta; class Magnoliopsida; order Poales; family Poaceae; genus Triticum; species Triticum dicoccoides. Next base: position 381,621,516 of record NC_041382.1, on the reverse strand, counting down.
AATCAATTCATTCTTATCATTAGGAACAACAGTAATACCTCCCTTCTTAGGGACACAATGATCAGGACTTACCCATTGACTATCAGCAATAGGATAAGTTATACCTGCCTCCATAAGCTTTAGTATTTCATTTCTTACCACTTCTTTCATCTTGGGATTTAACCGTCGTTGATGATCAACAACTGGTTTGGAATCTTTCTCCAATTTAATTTTGCGCTAGCATAGATTGGGGCTAATGCCCTTAAGATCATCAAGAGTATATCCAATAGCGGCATGGTGCTTCTTCAGAGTTTTCAATAATTTATTTTCTTCATGCTCTGAAAGGTTAGCACTAATAATAACAGGGTATATCTTCTTTTCATCAAGATAAGCATATTTTAGAGTATCAGGTTATGGTTTAAGCTCAAACACGGTATCTCCCTTAGGTGGAGGAGGATCCCAAGGATTTCAACTGGCAAATTGTGTTTCAAAATAGGTCACTGTTTAAAGAATACTTCATCTATTTCCCTTCTTTCATTCATAAACATATCATTTTCATGGTCTAGCAAATATTGTTCTAAGGGATGAACAGGAGGCACGATAATAGAAGCAAGACCAATAATTTCATACTTGCTAGGCAATTCTTTATCATGGGGTTGTCTATGAAATTTAGAGAAATTAAAATCATGAGACATATCCCCTAAACCAACAGTAACAATATCTTTCTCGTAGTCTATCTTAGCATTAACAGTATTCAAGAAAGATCTACCAAATATAATGGGACAAAAATTATCTTGTGGGGAACCAAGAACAAGAAAATCTGTAGGATGTTCGATCTTCCCACACAAGACTTCAACATCTCTAACAATCCCAATTGGTGATATAGTACCTCTATTAGCAAGCTTAATAGTAACATCAATATCTTCTATCTCAGTAGGTGCAATATCATTCATAATTTCTTCATATAAGGTATAAAAATAGCACTCACGCTAGCACCCACATCACATAAGCCATGGTAATAATGATCTCCTATTCTAACAAAAAAAACGGGCATGCCAACAACAGGTCTATGTTTATCTTTCATATCAGGTTTAGCAATTCTAGCAGCTTCATCACAGAAATAAATAACATGCTCATCAATATTATCAACCAGGAGATCTTTAACCATAACAATACTAGGTTCAACTTTAATTTGCTCAGGGGGTTTAGGTGTTCTTATATTACTTTTGTTGGCCAGAATTGAAGCTTTAGCATGATCCTTTATTCTAACAGGAAAAGGTGGTTTCTCAATGTAAACAGTAGGAACAATAGGATCAACATTATAAATAATAGTTTCTTATTCAACTTTAATAGGTTCAACTACTTTAAATTCAATGGGAGGATGATATTTAAGCCACTTCTCCTTATGGAGATCAACATGAGCAGCAAACGATTCACAAAAAGAAGCTATTATCTCAGAGTCAAGTCCATATTTAGTGCTAAAATCACGAAAAGCATCAGTATCCATAAAATATTTAACATGATCAAACTTAAGGTTTATACCTGACTCTTTACCTTCGTCGAGTTCCCGGTCTTCAGAGTTGTGTTTAATTCTTTCCAATAAATCCCATTTGAATTCAGTATCTTTCTTCATATAGGAATCGGTAAAAGAAGTATCAAGCATGGATCGATCATTATGAGAAAGCCGAGCATAATTTTTTTGAATAATAATTTCTCTTGAGAGCAGATGATTGGGGCATGAATATAACATTGACTTAAGACTCCCACAAGCTTGAGCGATACTTTCTCCTTCACGAGGCCAAAAATTATATATATAATTCCGATCATGATGAACCAGATGCATGGGATAAAACTTCTAATGAAATTCCAATTTCAATCGGTTCTAGTTCCATGATCCAATATCATCCAATAGCCTATACAATGTCAATGCCTTTCCCTGAAAAGATAAAGGGAAGAACTTCTTCTTGACAACATCCTAGGGCATACCCGCAAGCTTAAATAGTCCACAAACTTCATCCACATAGATTAGGTGCATGTCGGGATGTAATGTTCCATCTCCTGCATAAGGATTAACTAGCAGTTTCTCTATCATACCCGAAGGAATTTCATAATAAATATTTTCAGTACATGCAATAGGTTGAGGAGGAACTAATTGTGGTTCCATTCGAGGTGAAGATACCCCGAACAAGCCCCTCAAAGGATTATTTTCCATAGTAACAAGTGACAGTAAATTTCAGCACACTATATAAATGTTTCCTTACAAAATTCCACTTAACAAAGGCGCTTCACTCCCTAGTAACGGTGCCAGAAAAGAGTCTTGATGACCCACAAGTATAGGGGATCTATCATAGTCCTTTCGATAAGTAAGAGTGTCGAACCCAACGAGGAGCAGAAGGAAATGACAAGTGGTTTTCAGCAAGGTATTCTCTGCAAGCGCTGAAATTATTGGTAACAGATAGTTTTGTGATAAGATAATTCGTAACAGGTAACAAGTAAATGAAGTAAAAAAGGTGCAGCAAGGTGGCCCAATCCTTTTTGTAGCAAATGACAAGCATGTACAAACTCTTATATAGTGCAAAGCGCTCCCGAGGACACATGGGAATTGTTTCCAAGTTAGTTTTCATCATGCTCATATGATTCACGTTTGTTACTTTGATAATTTTATATGTGTGTGGACCAGTACTTGGGTGTTGCCCTTCCTTGGACAAGCCTCCCACTTATGATTAACCCCTCTTGCAAGCATACGCAACTACGAAAGAAGAATTAAGGTAAACCTAACCATAGCATGAAACATATGGATCCAAATCAGCCCCTTACACTACAAAAAAAAGACACATCCGTGACATTTTGGGCCGAAAGAATTTTTTTTCTGTCATACATATGACACTTCTATGACGATAATTGTGACAAAAACCGGTATCATCATAGATGAGGTGGGCTCCTACTTCTATGAAAAAAAATCATGACAGAAAATGGGCTTTTCATCCTGGGCGGGCCAGAGACGCAGCTGCATGACATTCTTTGGGCCGTCCATGACGGAAAAAACCATGGTAGAAGCGAGGGCGAGGAAAATTTCAGGGAGTTCTCGGTTACGGTGGGAGGTCGGGGGCCGAGCGATGCGCGTTTCTCTCGTACACGTACACGCGTGTGTATGATGCGTTGGCTCTAACTAAACCGGAGCGATTGCACTGCACGCTACGCGTTACTGAACCCGAGCGATCGATCGATGCCTGTTAACTGAACCCGATCAAGGGATTCCTTCGCTACCACTACTAACTGAAGCCGATCGATTGGATGAACAGTGAGCGTTGCCGGGGGGGGTGTTGGATGAACAGTGAGCGCTGGCGTTGCCTCTGGATGAACAGGACCCCGTGGTGTGGATGGCTGGATGAATAGTAGACAATGGAGGGGTGCCCGTGGAGGGGTGGTTGAACAGGACCCCGTGGTGTGGAGGCCTGGATGAACAGTAGACGGTGGAGGGGTGGTTGAACAGTAGCCGGTGGAGTAGCGCGCGGTGGAGGCTGGATGAACAGGAGCCCGTGGAGGCTGGAGGAGGTCGACAGTAGCCCGTGGAGGCTGGAGGAGGTCGACGGTGGAGATGAACAATATCCCGTGGAGTCCCGTTTGCGGTACGCCACACCCCTCCCGATGAACATGACCCCCGTTTCGACCGTAGGAGGTCCGTTTCGTCCGTTTGGCAGTACGCCAAACCCCTCCCGATCAACAGGACCCCCGTTTCGACCGTAGGAGGTCTGTTTCCTCCGTTTTGCGGTACGCCACACCCCTCCCGATCAACAGGACCCCCGTTTCGACCGTAGGAGGTCTGTTTCCTCCGTTTTGCGGTACGCCAGGCCTCGTTTCCATCGCCTGTTCCGTCCAAGCCCTCCCGATGAACATGACCACGCATTCCGTTCCGACCCAGCCGGTTGGCTCCCACGCGTTCCATTGCCTCCCGATGAACACGACACATTCCGTTGCCTCCCGATGAACACGACGCATTCCGTTGCCTCCCCATGAACACGACGCATTCCGTTGCCTCCCCATGAACACGACGCATTCTGTTGCCTCCCCATGAACACGACGACGATGCTGTTTCTCCGTTCCGACCCAGCCATGTACACGAGCCCTGGCCGTACGTATGCGCGAGTAGGCGTTCGGGACCCTGCCTGTATGTACACATATGTGGCCCTATTTTCTTTCTTGCACCCTGGCCTCTGTACGTACATGTACATGCTACGTGCGTGCCTCTACTCCGACACGTGCGCGCCTCTACTACGACACATGCACGCATCTACATCGACCAGTATGTACGTACACATTTGCGACCAGAATGACAATGCTACGTACGATTCGACCAGGTGGGTCCCGACTGTCAGGCACTTCCTTGCCTGCGAAGATGTAGCTGGTGGGTCCCAGCAGTCAGTGGGGCGAACCTTTTTTTTTGCCCGGACGGACTTCCTTGCGTGCGAAGGTGTAGCTGCTGGGTCCTAGCAGTCAGGGGGGCGAATCGTTTTTTTCCCGGACGCACTTCCTTGCGTGCGAAGGTGTAGCTGGTGGGTCCCAGCATTCAGGGGGTGAATCGTTTTTTTCAAACGCACTTCCTTGCATGCGAAGATGTAGCTGGTGGGTCCCAGTAGTCAGGGGGGCGAATCCTTTTTTCGGACGCACTTCCTTGCGTGGGAAGATGTAGCTCGTGGGTCCCAGAAGTCAGGGGGCGAATCACTTTTTTCGTGAAATACGGTGGCCGTTCAGTGGGTCCTCGCTGTCAGGTGGAGGAATAATTATTTTGCACGTAATAAGGAGGCACTTCCTTGCGGCTGCCGTGGACCCAGCTGTCAGCCTCTCCACGTACAGTCCACGTCCGATGGAAGTCGTTCCTTGACCACGTTGACCATGCCGCGCCGAGAGCACCAGGGCGACGGACGATGGCAAGGCCTAGGAAGGGGACGATGCGGAGCCGGGGAAGACACGATTGTGGATGCACACGCAGGGAGGAGTACGAGGGTTCATTGGTTCGGCTGCGCTGCTATCGCTGCAGAATAACAGGGGGTGTGGGTGAGTGGAGGGATGGCCTGGCTAGCGGTGGGAGTGGTAGGGGGCGGTGAGGCCTCCGCGGCAGCACAGTCGGCCATGGGAGGCAGGAGCGGGCGGCATGACCGGCGCTGCTTTGGGCGGCTGGAGCAAGAAGACCAGAGGTTGAAGAAGCACGATGGCCGTGGGATGGACATCGTATGGTCACTACAGCTAGAATCGTTTATATTGACTAAGTTGACAAAGCCCTTGGTACGTCAACTTAGTAGGCCCACAGGTCAGCTTCCGAAACGGTGCGCCCCAGATGTCAGGGGGAGGAATCATTTTTTGGGCGGGTGAAGCTAGAATATCTGAGATTGAAGAAGAAGCAGGGCATCCCTTGGATGGACATCCAACGGCCACTGCTGCTAGAACCCTGTGTTGAATATAAGTTGAAAAAGCCTTGCATACGCGTCAACTCTATTTTTTTAGGGGACGCGTCAACTTAGTAAGGCCAGAAGTGTGTGGCCGAGAACTTATAGCCCATTTGAGATTTGTAAGAATGTGTAGCCCATTTTTGAATTCTATTGGAATTTACTACAGCCCATTTACAGTTTGTTAAAAGTACAGCCCATTTCAACCAACCGTTCAAAACAGAATTCAATAAAATTTTCCCACATTTTGATGGGATCCGAAATATTTTAATCCCGAAATTTCTAGTCAGATTAAAGAAAATTTCAATATAAATTTATATTACGTAAAAATCCAATGAAACATTATGCTCACAACAATTAATGAAATTAAAAGTTTCAATATCCAAAAATAATATTTTATAAAGTAATCACGTGTTTGGTGCATTTTTTTATAGTTACTGCCCAGTTTTTATAATTACATCCCATTTATTATTTCTTAAAGCCCATTTTCTTGTTAAGCCTAATGCATCCCTCCTAGGAAAGATTTGTAGCCCAACGGGGCGGAGAATAACAACTTGACCTTTCCTGGGTATTCCTAAAAAAAGTATAGCTGGGCTAGCCATTTTCAGCTTGAAAAAAATTAATATCTGGGCTGGATATCTGGCCTGGGCTAGACGGGCCACAGCCCGCCCAGTTAATACCTGCAGCGATGTTTTCGTTGTTGTTCAGAGGAGAAAAATTAATATCTGGGCTAAACATCAAAAAACTCTTGAGTGCTCACACCTCAAAAACACAAAATACTGCTCGAGCTGCTTGGTCCCAGCTGTCGGCCGCTTCTTGTGCAATTCTCTCGTTTATTGACTACTACATAGGTTGACAATGGTGGGACCGTGATGTCAGGAAACCAGGAGGAAGAAAAATAAATTATATATATATATATATATATATATATATATATATATATATATATAATAAGGAGGCACTTGCCTATGTGAGGCTATGGACCTGGTGGGTCCCCATTGTCATCCTCTCCAAGTAAAGTCATCTCCTCGCCCGCGCACGCTTTCCGCCCGAAACAGTCAGCGCCGCCCGCCCCGCTTCCCGGTGCAGGCTATTGCTCCGCCTTCAAACGACACAAGTGTCGTCCGTCCGTCCATCTGCCGCCCACATTAATGATACGCAGTTGCCGAGGCGGCTACTCCGGCGCCACACGTCCGTCCCTCCGCCCGCCCACCATTGCTATATAAACTGCTGCGCCGGCCATAGCCGCAGTCATCCGCATCCGTTCCCTTTCCCCTGTCCACACCACTACTGCCCACCATGGCTTCCTCGCACTCCAGCACTCTTCGGGGTGGGCGGACGACGGACCACAAGGAGATGGCAGCCATTGCTGCCGACCGGCTGGCCGGCAGGCAGCCGGAGGACGATGACGTCCCAATGGAGAACATGGTAGTCGACGATCCGGCGCCAACCCCCTCCTCCGCACCATCCTTGTCGATGCATTGCACCATGACCATCGGCGAGGCCCGTGCCCAATATATGGACAGGGTGAGGCAGATGCGTGAGGAGCAATTCCGGGAGGCGTAGGCCGACGCCGCCTACAACCACCGTCTCCTCCAGGAGCACCTGCAGGCGGAGGAGCAGATCGCCGCGGAGCGGGCGGAGCAGGAGGCGCTGCTCGACTCCCACCGCTCCGCCCGCAAGGGCCGCCTCGAGCGCTGGCGGTATCGCATGCAGGTGGCAGAGGCTGCGGCTGCCTACAAAGAGGCTAGCAAAGAGGGCGATGAAGCGGGCGAGGCGCTGTTTAGCAAGACCGAGGATGAGGCAGAGGACAATGCCAGCTCCGACGAGTCCCCGCTCCGCTGGCTTCGACGAGGCCCTGCTCTGCCGAGGCCCCGCGGCACCAACAATGAGGCAGAGGACACCACCGGCTCCGCCGAGGCCCCGCCCCACCAACAATGAGGCAGAGGACATCACCGGCTCAGCCGAGGCCCCACCCTGCCGGCAACGAGACAGAAGACATCGCCGGCTCCGCCGAGGCCCCGCCCCGCTGCCAACGAGGCCGCGCCACACAGAAAACGAGGAAGAGTAGAACACGGTAGGTCGCCGCTGCTCGGGTCCAAGTAAGGCCACCGCTGCTACCCTCCGGTTGAAGCCAAGCTAGGCGGGTTGACCATTGACGGCCGGTTAGCTTCTTAGCGGCGATGTGGAGTCCGAGAGCTGCGTTGGAGAAGAACGCTGCTTCTACTTAACTGTTGGTGCAGTTGGCTGACTGACACGTGGGCCCAACATGCCACATGTCAGTTACGCAACTACACCTATAGTTAAGTCACTGAAGCTTCTGTTCGGCTCAGCGGGACACAGGTGGGTAGCTTTGGTTAATTAATTATACCTCCAGCGCACCCCTTTTTAGTTGAAGAATGTATGAAATGTAATGAAATCCGACATGTTTATATGAAATCCGATCGTGTATGAATGAATTTATTTCGATTAGTTCGAATTCCTGTATCACTGGCATTGGATGACCATGCAAAACAATACGTACTAGCATTATTCCCAGGGTGATCACCTCGTTTGCAGCAGTTTCACATGTACTCCCTCTGGTCCTTTCTAGTCTGCATACAAGTGTTGTCTGCAGTCAAAGTATCTCTACTTTGAGCAATCTTATACAAAAAAGTATGCACTTTCACAATGTGCAAACTAAAAAGGAACAAAAGGAGTACAAAGAGTTTGAGCAGCTTTTTAGTGTTTCTGTACATTGCAATCAAACACACAGGCCTAGCAATTCATAGAGAACATTCAAAACAATCGATGATTTTGTTCTCAGCGACTCACATGTCAGAGGTAATATTTACTTCACAACTAAAGAATAAAGAAAAAAATTGATTGACACTACTGACAACAAAGGGCATCCCATTCAAAAATATCAAACGCATGTCTTGCTAAAATCAATGAGCAAAATTTGACAAGGTTGTCCCATTCCAAAATATCAAATGCCTACGATTGTGGAATGGGCAGGGTTTGCCATCAGTTCGGACATTGACATGGCACCTCGTGCAAAATAAACCAGCTATTATTTTTGTGCAGTTCCACCAAAATCAACCAAATTCGCGCGTAGCTTGTATGATTTCGCCCTTATATGTTGCAACACCTTGAACTTATCGGCACCTCCCTTCTTATGGTGGAAATGAATAATTCGATGTATTCATGAACATTTTGTGCAGTTCCCATTGAAATCAAGCTAAGCACCCCTGTTTGCACAAATACAAAAAAGTGATTAGTATAAAGCAAACTGTACTATGAATTGGAAGTTTCAAGAGGCACATACATGGTCCATGTAGAGCACACTTCTAGAAAAAATGGAACTCACCAGAAAGAATCCTAGAATAACATTGTACTCACGCATCACAGCAAAAAAAATGGAGATTTGTCAGTCCTTCTGAGCTGAAGTTAGTTTGGTCTTGTGGGGAGTAATGTAACCATCCTTCAACTGCTCCTTCTGATGAGAAGATAGACATGGCTTCTTCATCCTGGCATAATCGGAAATAGTCACTTCACGTACTCCATATTCTTCTTTAGAGGAAGATGATCCTGTTGTGCAAAGACAAGAGGACTACTAAATGCCAGCATCCCTGTTTGCTCAAAAAAGGAAAGGAAATATTTAAAATAGCATAGATGAAGCACTTCTCAAGGACAATACCACTTTTTCATGACAGTATCTAAATAGTAGCACAACACCAATAGAGATGACAAAGCTCAATCATATGGATGAAATCAGTGGGCGAGTACCAACTTTTGTCAGGAGGCTTATTGGTGTAGAGCATATAGATGAAGCACTTCTCTGGAACCATCTGTTGCTATCTACGGTGGTGGCCATGCTTACTATATACTCCTCGATTAGTTTAATGTTTCCAACATCTTCTTGTGCAGTTCCACTAAAATATATGGTATCTTCAAAGAAGATCCCTGTTTGCACAAGTAGAGATAATTACATATTACAATAAGAGTGGCATCAAATCAGTGGCAAAACAATTGCTCATTCCAGCCATAGCAATAAATTAAGATGCAAAACTATATCATTACTTGTGTCATCACAGTTCTAGTGCATCATTACAGCACCGGGAGTTGATTTTTGTTTTTATTCCGCTTGTTCTTCCCCTTCATCACTTGGTTCAGTAATATACAAGCTTCACCTTCAATGTAAGATTTGGCATGTCAATTAGGGAGCACAAGTATAGTACTAAACTTAATTTTCTGATGAAAGTGGCAAAATACAGGCCAGCAGTTGTGAAATATCCTTATCTTACCTCAATGGGATATTACAGTGCACATACAGATTGGAAGTCTTGTCTCCATTTGTGTAATTCACTAAAATCAAGCAACATTATCATACAAGTAGCATAACATATGAAAGCACACCGCAGAATCATGTGAAAGAAGGCTAGTAGTGACCTCTCATGATGCGGATTCAAACAACTCACAAGAAGAAGATCTGAACCAAATTCTCCTTAACGGATAGGAAGTAAGATCTCCTCTTGTGCGGTTCCACTAAGATCAAGCAATCAAGCAACGTTGTCGGTGTGACATTTTGGTTGAACTGCACAAAACACTCTTAAAACAAAAGTGTTTTGTGCATTGCAACAAAAGGTCACAATAGCAACGAGGTGAAGTAGATAACCCTGTTTACACAGAGGTGCAAAGGAAACAATTAGTGGTCAATAACGGTGGATGACACAGAAGCCAACAAAAAGAAGCATCTACCTTATCTAAATGGGAAAGAAAGCAAGACGGTAGCATTTCTCAAACGGTGGCATTGATTAACATAAACATAGAGATTATATTAACAATAAAATTCGTTAAACATGTAATTTGCTTTTAATTGTGGCATTGCATCAATTTTCCAGCGGCATTGTTAGAGGGTGTTTGTTTACAGGGACATTTTGGTGTAGGGACTAAAATAACTCCATGTCAGTCCCATCTAAACCAAACAGGACGGACTTTTAGGGACTAAAAGTGGGCATTTGGGACTAAAGAAAGAAGACCCCGATGGAGTCTTTTTGGGACTTTTTCCAACAGTTGCCCCTGCCACGCATCGCACCTTGTCTCTATTAGTTCATTACTAGGGGTAACATGGTCTTTTAGCATGTCATTTAATAACCTCTAGTCCATGTTTAGTCCCTGGAACCAAGCAGGTAGGGACTAGGGAATTTTTAACCAAACAGGTACTTAGATTAACAACAGCTAATGAGTTGCACGGGACAGTGGACGCACCAGCACCATGTGCATCTACCAATGTACTGTGGTCATGCACAATTTGTTGCAACAAAGAACAAACAACCAAGGAGCATATTTGTGTTGGTCCCAGTTTTGTTATCTTTAGACACATTTCCCTATGTGAGCGCAGCAAATCTAGTCCTGCTCAAACTCTACAGCCTTGTCCCTTCCTTTCCTTTTTGAACTAGTACTTTCGCCCCTTCCTTTCCTCTTTGAACCATGTCGTACATTTATGCGATACAACTTCCCCACTACTTTCCCCCATTCCTTTCCTCTTTGAACCACGTCCTAGATTCATGGTATACATGCAGCTAGAGCAATGCATGTGGAGTAAGTAAATTATACCTTAAGGTTCTTGGGGCGTGGTTCGGTGGGCGACGGGACGGCAACGAAGAAGAAGGGGTCAGAGGCCCTCCCGCACCGCTGCTGGGTGGAAAGTGAACAGCTGCACCGGTAGTCCCTCGCTGACGGCGACAATGTTAAGGCTCCTTCCCTTCCCGACGGACGAATCCTGCCGGCTCTTTGAGCAACAGTGAGGGGAGAGAGAGGGCAATGAAGTCTTGTTTAGATCTGGAGAGGGCGAGAGAGTGTGAAGAGAGCAACTACAAGCGCTGAGGCTCCAGCGGGAGAGGGCGAGAGAGTGTGAAGAGAGCAACTACAAGCGTTGAGGCTCCAGCGTGTATATATATACATACTGGAGAGAGAGTGTGAAGTGTGCAAACCCTAGAAAACATTTTGACCAGTAAAAGAATCCTCCTGGCACAAATTATGCTCAAGTGTAGTTATCGAACCCGAGACCTCAAGTTTGATGAGCGAACAGGCTAACCAGCTACACAACCCTCCCGTTATGTTCAACGAGAGGGAAACAACCTTTTATACATTCCTGCATTCGTGTGACAAGCATGCGGTGTTTTTTTGTGTGTCTGGGAGTCATTGGGATTTCAATCATAATCGTGTCATGTGGCTTTGGTGGTAAGACTATCCACAGTGGTGCAGAAATATTGCAGCCTTAGTCACCTTACCTCTCTCCACGTAGTACGTTGTGTCCCACCAGTCAGAGGGTGAAACAAACAAATTAATAAGAAAAATTAAAAGTGCTAGCAGTGTTTCTTACCTCACACATCTCGCTACTGCTCGGGAACACTGTCCAATTGATCCCTCTGTTCTCTCACGTACTATTTTAAGTGAATCCTTATTATAACATGCACACAAATTTTGGGCACTTGTATTCGACTTAAGTCAGTGTGCCACATATCTCGTATACTTACTACTCCCTCCGTCTAGGTGTAATAAGTCACGTTAGAGGGTGCAACGGGACCAAGGTGCGTGCATGACAAATTTATTTAGTTGATGATGGAAGTTTATTTAGTTTGGCTACCACATTTGTCATGCAAAAAACCCATGTGGGCTGCCTTTTTCATACAGAAATGAGCTCCATCGTGTACCCGCGCGGGCGTGGTTGGGAAAGAGACGGGAGTACGTGCGCCGTGCATGCACCTCTTCTCTCATGATGATGGAAGTTTATTTAGTTTGGCTACCACATTTTTCATGCAAAAAAACCCATGTGGGATGCCTTTTTCACACAGAAATGAGCTCCATCGTGTACCCGCGCGGGTGTGGTTGGGAAAGAGACGGGAGTACGTGCGCCGTGCATGCACCTCTTCTCTTCGTGCACGTCCCCCACCTACGTGGGTGTGTGTGAGAGATACAAACCGTGTTCGTGAGTGTTTTTTGTTTTGGGGTGGGGGTGGGGTGGGGGTTGATTTCGTGAATTATTTGTGGGAATATGTGTCGATGACATCTCAAACAAAATTTTGCATGCAATGTGTGTGAAATGGAGGCCTATCCATATCATACATAGAGGGTCGGGCAATCCACGAGAAGAGAGGGAGGGGTCATAGCTATCGATAGAGTCGAAGAGAGAATCAAGTGGGTGGGTGCGAGATCGATGAAGAGAGCCATCAAAATTGTGTGTGTGTGCAAGTCAAAGATATAGGGCAACTGGCCTACCGGAATGTTAGAGGGCACATGTCAAGTTTGTGTGTGGCAGGGAGACATGACTAGAGCGCTCGATGTATCGGTGTGTGTGGGGGGAGGGGGGTGGGGGAGGGGTAGGCAGAGGCCTAACTATAGAGGTAGAACGACTCGTATATGTGTTGAGAAGGAGAGACCCAACTATGTCTTGAGGGAGATCGGTCGACATCCATACATAACTGAAGGACGGGAAATATGATGGGACAGAGAGGAGAGAGAGAGGGAGGGAGAGGGAGGGAGAGGGGTAGAGTGCTGGATGGGTGATGGAGTTGCTTCTTGAAGATGGAGGGAGAGGCCTACTAGACAAACTAAGGGTGGAACTACAATGTTATCAATAAGAGTGGGGATGTGTTTCTGTGTGTGCCTGTGCGTGATAGATCTGTCGGGACACATCCATGGATGATAAAGGGGAACCATGTGTTTGGTAAGCAACCCTAACTAGATCGGTAGATCAATTGTTGTTTGTCGGAGGAAGGTAGAGACACAATTAATGAGGTAGATTGATTGACGTGTGGGTAAAAACGAGTTATAAGGACCTAGCTAGCTATATGTATAGCGAGAGATCGGTTGGTGTACGTCCATTTGTTAGAGGCTAATAAGGCCCAGCGAGACGGATAGACAGAGAGAGTGGAGCTAGGAGGTGGTGCGAGAGGGCCAACTACTAGCTAGATAGGGGGAGGTGTGTGCGGTTGTGAGATTGATGAAAAGAGGGGCGAGAGTTTACACGTGTGTCTGACCGTATGAGAGACAGGAGGCAAGGACACATAAAGGAGGAGATTGAAGGTGTGTGTGTATGTTGTAGGCAGGCATCGCTCAAGAGGTTTGTCGATCGGTGTATGTCCGAAAGGAGTTGTGGAGACTCTGGGAGAATGACCTAAAGAAAAAAATGAATGTGCCCGGTGGATAGAATGCCGAGGGAGGGGGAGGGGGAGGAGGGCGTGTGCATGCACGAGAGAAAGTTAGTGGTAGCTACAAATGTTAGAGGATTGTGTGGGTGTAAGAGACTAACAAAGATCATAATTTGATATGTAAGCAGATTCATATATTTGAATAGGAGATCATAGTGTTTCAAACATTGCATGCATGAATGTAGCGGTGATACACGTGCTGTGCACATGTTATACCATAATGTGATAATGCATGGCATTTGCAACTCACAGCTAAATGCCGAACAATCTAAACCTCACTATATTTGAATTTGTCATAATGTGTGGCGTTTGCAGCTTACAACTAAATATCAAACAATCTAAACAATACTATATATCGAACATTCTCACATTTTATTTGAATTTGTGGTAATGTGTGGTGTTTGCAACTCACATCTAAATACTTGTAGGCGTAGGGGGCGGGGCACCTTACATAATGTGATAAAAACATTATACATATGAGATATGGTTTAGATTACGAAGATCTAGCTAGAACTAGAAATGTAATGTGATTTGAAATCAAAATAAAGTGGATTCAAAAAATCTAGTTCGAGTTCATATAGTACACATAGTTCATATGTAACTCGAGACTAATCGTGTGGTGTGCTATGAAGATAATACACAAACGATGGTTTAACTTGACAATAATGATGATTGTAGATCTTATTAAAACAGAGAAACGAATTCAAATGCTTTGACTCCACAACAATCATTACTGTAGATCTTATTCAAATAGAGAAAAGAATTCAAATTTAGTTCATATTGAAGCGGTAGTATATACGTTTGGAATGCACTAAAGCGTTCATTTGAGTAGTAGGTTTCATGCATTATACACGTAGCGAAATATTTTAATTGAACATAACATGAATTCAAAGTTTTGAATGACATTTGTAGTGCGCATTGATTTTGTACAGTACACGTTAGGCTTGTCCAAAAATTTCAACCCGCGCCTTGTTAGTCCGAAATATTCAAGATATATCTTTGTCTCGTTGTTCTCCGACAACTCCCTCCATATCAACCCGCGCCTTGCTATTCCGAAATTACAACGCGCGCGAAAACTCCCACCTCCTGTGAAATCCCGACACGCGAAATGCCCGTGGTACCCCTGAACCGAAAGAACCGCCTCAAATCGGTGGGGGTACTTTCATAACTTACCCCACATTTCGAACAAGCGCGTCTCTAAGCCCTGGTTCCCCACTACCATCCCATCCGCCCACCCATTCATACACCAAGGCCGCGAAAACCTGCGACTAAACCCCACACCCAGCTCCGTCCGCCACCCAGTTGGAGCCTCTTCCCCGACGATGTCATCCACAACAACACCTCGACGTCCCTCATCCACCGTACCGGATGAGGATCCGTTGTCGATCTCATCGTCCCGCCGGTTTAGCCACCCCGTCCTCCACCTCCAAGGAGCTACCCCGACGTTCCCCTCATCTTTTACGCCACCTCCATTCCCACACCACCATCTTCACCTGCACCACCGGAAGAGCATCATCATCACCGTTTCCTTGGATGAAGCTGCGGCCTAATCGACGCCACCAAAGAGGTTGTACACTAATCGCTGCATTTTCTTCTTGATTCGATCTCACGCTGCTGCCGGCGCTCGGTCCTGAGCCGACACGGCGCGACTCCATCCATGGAGGCGTCGCCGGCCACTTCCTCCACGGCGTCGCTCCCTCGGCGGCGACGTCCACATTAGTAGGAGCTGCTGCTGCTTTAGCTCTCGCTCGCGCTGCTGCTCTGCTCTTGCTCTTGGTCTCCTGCCCGGTCTGCTCTCGCTATTGCTCTTGTTCGCGCTGCTTCTCTCTCTCTTGCTCTTGCTTGCGATGCTGCTCCGATTTAGCTACACTTCAGTCGACTGAATCGACTTTTGGGTCA
>NC_041382.1:381582133-381605354 GCF_002162155.2 Triticum dicoccoides | reverse complement strand
GAGAGGTACCCCACTATCTATCTTAGGGTTCAGGATGGGGGTGGTGGTCGTTGGCGGTGGCGGGGCATTGGCGGGGCGGTGGCGTGGGGATCGCCGGAGAAATAGCTCGGCATGGGGGGCCCTAGAGGAATGGCCGAGGCGGGGGCGGACCGGCGGTGGGAGTGTTTTCGGGGCAGGCGGGGCGGCGCATCACCGGCCACGGGCGGTGGGGGGCTGTTGTTTTGCCGGTGGTGGCTGGCGGCTCAGGGGGGTGGAGGTTGAAGATGAACCGCATGCCCTTGATTTCGTATCCAACGGCTGCAAAATTGACTAACCAGAGATGAGAAAGTCAGTCAACCGACGTGTGGCCTCACCTTGGTAGTGCGTTCAGTTTCGACAGCAAAATTCAGTTTCGACAGCAAAATTCAGTTTCGACAGTTAAGTTCAGTTTCGACAGTTCAGTTCAGTTTCGACAGTTAAGTTTAGTTTCGACAGTTAAGTTCAGAGATGAGCGGCTGATGTATTTTACATCTAGCACTTTGTGGTTATGTATTTTACGTCATGTATTGGAGATGCTATTAGAATTCCACTCAGGTTAACGTTGTTCGTTGTCTCTCTTGTCCTACTTCAGCCTCGGCGTCGTACAACTCTCCGGAGCTGCTCCAATGAAGAAACCCACCATCACAGCGGAGCAGTACCTCAAGCTCCATCTCCAGACGCCTAAGATCTTCTTCCCCTCCTCTGACAGCAAAGTCAGCCGGAGCATCCTCACCGGCCAACCCAATCACGATGAGATCGGCATGGCTTCATGTAACACCCTGGATGTAACTTTCCCAATTTGTACTCCAACTCTTGCCGTTTTCGGCGTTAAGTTATTTTATTCTCTCGAGTTCGGGTTTTTTGCCTCCGTGTGTTGTTGTCGTTGTCATGCATCTCATATCATGTCATCATGTGTATTGCATTTGCATACGTGTTCATCTCATGCATTCGAGCATTTTCCCCGTTGTCCGTTTTGCATTCTGGCGCTTCGTTCTCCTCCGGTGGTCATTTCTACCTTTCTTTCGTGTGTGGGGATTAAAAATTTCCGGATTGGACCGAGACTTGCCAAGCGGCCTTGGTTTACTACCGGTAGACCGCCTGTCAAGTTTCGTACCATTTGGACTTCGTTGGATACTCCAACGATTAACCGAGGGACCGAAAAGGCCTCATTTGTGTTGCAGCCCAACACCCTTCCAATTTGACCCAAAACCCACCAAAAACCCTTCTACCGTCTAGAGCGTTCGATCATGATCGCGTGGCCGAAAACCGCATCTCATTTGGACTCTCCTAGCTCCCTCTACCTATAAATATGTGCACTCCTCCAAAAATTCGGGCGAAACCCTAGTCGTCTTCCACCCCTCGCCGCCGGACACGTCCGATTCGGGCCGGACGTGTCCGACTTGCCCCGCCGCCGCCACGTGTCACCGCCCCGTTGGCGCATTCGCCGCCCCGCGCCGCCGGCCCGGGCAGGCCCATCGCCGGCCCCCGAGGCCCGCGCGTCGCCCGCCGCCGCCCGCGCGCCCGACCGCCTCCGAACGCCGTCTCAGCTGCGACCTCCAGTCCGGCCGCCCCCCGGTCTTCTTCTTCTTCTCCGGTCGTCTCCGGAGAACAGCTCCGACGGACCTCGTAAATCGTGCCCGGATCCCGATCTGGATCTAGATCTCGGTTGACCTTTTCACCCCCGAAACCCTAATTATTTGCAAACTTCTTCGTGCTATAACTTTGCATCCGTAGCTCCGTTTTGGGCATATAACATATCAAAATGTTCATCTCAGAGAGTACATCATTTCATTCCATTGCTTCATTTTCATTTGAGTTAATCTTGATGCCCGAAATGCTGTTAGAATGGGGCTACATGAGTAAATTATCAAATCTGCTGCTCCATTTAGATATTTGTCATTTTTGCCATGATTATTGTGTGCATGATATGCCCATGAGCTCTACATATGTTTTGTTAAGGGTTTTGCCATCTTTCCGGAGGTGCAACCCATGTATTTTTGTGACGTGTGTGGTGACTAGCACAAGCTTGCAAAGTGAGGCACTTGGTAATGCTGATTTCAGGGACTTAGCATTTCCACCAAGTCCTTGAGCTGTTTATCTCATATGGCCATATGTTCATGTTGTTTCTTAGTGATCCGTGCCTCTTTTGAGGATGACCAGTAAGGATGTTTTGTTAATCTTGTAGTGTTCTATCCATCCATGTCTTTGTTTGCAATTATGGAGCAACCTATCTTGAGTCAATCGAGCTCTACTTTTGCTACTTCATGAATCTAGACAGATTGTCTACTTGTTAGGGATTTTGCCGGTGATGTTGTAGTTGATCCGTGCATGCTATGATATTGTTCTTTCCATTTCTAGCTTGAATTTTGTGTATTATTGATGGGTGTATTCTTATATTGTCATGACTTGCTCCGTAGTGAGTGCATCGAGCTCGTAAACATGCCTACTTGATATCTGTTTTCAGCATGCTCCAGTTCACTAAGTCTGAGAACTGATTATGTTTTTGCCATGTTCACATGCTTGCAATTGTATTTTCTGATCCCTTTTGGCTCAAGGTCACTAAGGGACTTTTGTTAAGCTCTTTGAGTAGCTCCATGCCATGCTTTACTTTGCCATGTTCAGGTCCTCTAGCATGTAGTTTTGTTGCTCCGAAGAGTGCTACCTGATCTGAAATTCCATACAAGTGTTAATTTCACTAAGTCTGACATCTGTTTGCCATATGCATTATTGCCATGCTTGTTTGAACCTGTTAATGGATGAATTGGCCGTAGCTCAGTGCTAGACTTTTGTTAAGCATCATGAATGCATAGCAGCCATGTATTTTGTTGTCATGTTTGGGTGCTGTAGCATGTTCATCTCATTGCATTTAGATGGCTACTTGCTATAAATCGCAGACCGGTGTCATATTTGAATCGCTTGCCATTTCCAAACTGTAACTCCGATTCCGGCGTTCTTTATATTGCTTTCAAGCGATTTCATCTCATCTTTCCAGTGGCACACTTGGATTCCCAAGTTGAGGCCAGGTTCATGCATCCCTTGTCAAATATTGCATATGCATCCCGCATAGCATACCATCCTTGCATCATATTGTTTGATCCTTGCACGTGGTTGATTGTGTCCTTGTTGCTTGTTTGTCTTGTTTGGGTAGAGCCGAGAGACGAGTTCGCTAACGAGGAGCCCGTTGAGTTTGCTTTCGAGGATCTAGTCAACTCTGACAACTTTGCAGGCAAGATGATCATACCCTCGAAATCACTACTATCTTTGCTATGCTAGATTGCTCGCTCTTTTGCTATGCCAATGCTACGATGCCTACCACTTGCTTTCAAGCCTCCCAAATTGCCATGTCAAACCTCTAACCCACCATGTCCTAGCAAACCCTTGATTGGCTATGTTACCGCTTTGCTCAGCCCCTCTTACAGCGTTGCTAGTTGTAGGTGAAGATTGGAGGCCGTTCCTTGTTGGAACATTTATTTACTTGTTGGGATATCACTATATTATCTTGTTATCTTAATGCATTTATACACTTGGTAAAGAGTGGAAGGCTCGGCCTCTCGCCAGTGTTTTGTTCCACTCTTGCCGCCCTAGTTTCCGCCATATCGGTGTTATGTTCCCGGATTTTGCGTTCCTTACGCGGTTGGGTTATAATGGGAACCCCTTGAGAGTTCGCCTTGATTAAAGCTTTTAGCGCAATGCCCAACCTTGGTTTTACCATTTGCCACCTAGGCTCTTTTTCCCTTGGGTTTCTGGAGTCCGAGGGTCATCTTATTTTAATCCCCCCGGGCCAGTGCTCCTTTGAGTGTTGGTCCACCTCGTCAGCCGCCGGTGGCCACCAGGGGCAACTCTGGGTTGGC
This sequence comes from Triticum dicoccoides, assembly GCF_002162155.2. NCBI lineage: Eukaryota > Viridiplantae > Streptophyta > Magnoliopsida > Poales > Poaceae > Triticum > Triticum dicoccoides. The sequence goes on along the minus strand of NC_041382.1, from coordinate 381,601,485 downwards.
CTACCAAAAGTTTGTACAATCTGAGTGTGCCCTGAGAACGAGATATGTGCAGCTCCTATCGGGATTTGTCGGCACATTCGGGCGGTGTTGCTGGTCTTGTTTTAACCTGTCGAAGTGTCTTGAAGAACCGAGATACCGAGTCTGATCGGAACGTCTCGGGAGGAGGTCTATTCCTTCGTTGACCGTGAGAGCTTGTCATGGGCTAAGTTGGGACTCCCCTGCAGGGATTTGAACTTTCGAAAGCCGTGCCCGCGGTTATGGGCAGATGGGAATTTGTTAATGTCCGGTTGTAGATAACTTGAACCTTAATTTAATTAAAATGAATCAACTGAGTGTGTTACCGTGATGGCCTCTTCTTGGCGGAGCCCGGGAGGTGGACACGGTGTTGGAGTAATGTTTGCGCAGGTTGCTCTCTAGTTTTCTCGCTCGCACTTTGCCTCCTCTTCTCGCTCTCTTTTGCGAACAGGATAGCCACCATATTTGCTAGTCGCTTGCTGCAGCTCCACATATTTACCTTGACTTACCTATAAGCTTAAATAGTCTTGATGGCGAGGGTGCGAGATTGCTGAGTCCCTGTGGCTTACAGTTTACTATTACACCAAATGCAAGGCCTGATGATTCCGCTCCAGGTGACGCGCTCGAGCTCAAGTGGGAGTTCGACGAGGACTCTCAACGATACTATGTTTCCTTTCCTGATGATCAGTAGTTGTGCCCAATTGGGGGTGATCGGGACCGTGTCGCATGTTGGGTTATCTTTTATTTTGGCGCCGTAGTCGGGCCATGAGTGTTTGTTTGATGTAATGTTATTTATGTACTTGATTGACGTGGCGAGTGTAAGCCAACTATGTTATCTCCCCTTTTATTATCTATATTACATGGGATGGTGTGAAGATTGCCTAACTTGCGACATATGCCTTCAATGCGATTATGCCTCTAAGTCGTGCCTCGACACGTGGGAGATATAGTCGCATCGAGGGTGTTACAAGTTGGTATCAGAGCATTCCCCGACCTTAGGAGCCCCATTACTTGATCGTTTTTAGCGGCCGAGTTGTGTCTAGAAAAATGTTTTGAGTCATTTAGGAATTATATATCGGAGAGTTTAGGAATTCTTTTTACTTCCCAGTCTCCTCATCGCTCTGGTAAGGCATCCTGACGTAGAGTTTTGACTCTTCTCTTCTCAAATTTCACTAATTTTTTTAGGATCACGCGGGTATCTTGGAGTCGTTCCGATGGTTTTATGATGAGAACATTGTCTTGGTGCCTCCTGTCAGGGGTTTTGTGGAAGTGTCCCGGGGAGTTGAGCTCTGAGGTGTTGTCGTCATAATTTTATCGTTGCAGTTCTGGAATACCTGAGTCTAGTACGCCGACATTGAAAATCTCTTTTATGCAGTTCGTTGGTGAGATAACCTTGACGCCACCCAGTAATGGGGCGGGAGTTCAGGAGTATCGCCATAACTTGTATAACGGATGCTTTTTGAAGGTTGAGGTAGATGGTTTCCGAAGTTTTTTCTTGGTTATGTGTTGAAGGATGGATACAGCTGGATGTAGGATTTGCTAGATTTGGGTGAGATATTATGCTTCCCCTGTATCCCCAACACCTGATTGCATAACCGGAAAGGTTCGGGAGTTTCATAGGTGGGAATTCTTGTAGCTCTAGTTCTTCTTCCACGAATATTGGTTTGAGATTGGGATTTCTTACCGATTATTTGTTCTTGATCCGTACCTTGTTGATTTATTTTCTCTACCTAAATTCTACGTGGCTTCTCAATTTATGGATATGTGACCATTTCAAGAGGAATGCATTCGTTCATTTTGTTCGGATGTGAAGACTATATGTTGCAATTTTCATTTCGTTGGATTCAGCTTCAATATTTGTCTATCAATGTGCTAATGGATGTCAACCTCTTCAGCATGGCTCCTCCAACGCGCACGACTCCGAATCCTGATCCGCCACCACCTCCACCTCCTCCAGAGGCATGGCAAGCTGTGATGGCCGCAACCAATGCAAACACACAGTTGATCATGCAAATTCTCCAAGAGCGCAATCAAGGCAACCAAGGGAATCAAGGCAACAATCAGAATCACTTTGCTACACTCAACCAGTTCCTTGCTAACAGGCCAAAGACTTTCAGCAATTGTGTTGAGGCAACCGATGCTGACGATTGGCTTGTGGATCTGTGCAAGCATTTCGAGTGCAGTAACGTCAGGCCTGAGGACTTTGTCAAGTTCGCTTCCTTCCAACTCAAAGATCAAGCTGCAGAATGGTTCCACCAGTACAAGGATTCCAGAGGTGGACGTGTTATCACCTGGGATGAATTCTGTCAAGATTTCAGAGCTCATGATATTCCTCAGAGCGTGATTGAAAGCAAGTGTGAGGAATTCCACAACCTGAAGCAAGGCTCTTTGTCTGTCTATGACTACAACAAGTTGTTTCAGAAGCTCGCCCACTTTGCTAAGCAGGACGTCCCTGATGAGAAGAGCATGATATACCAGTTCAAGGGTGGTCTCAGAGAAGAAATCCAGCTAGCTCTTGTTCTCTTTGAACCCTTGAGGTACGATGAGTTCTACAACATGGCATTGAAGCAAGAGGCTGCTCAACTGAGGTGTGATGCTTCCAAGAAGCGAGTCAGAGATGTTACTCCTTCTTCCTCTACACAAGTGGCCAAGCAACAGAAGTATTGGCTTCCTCCTCCTCCGTTTCGTCACCCGTATTAGCAGAAGAGCAAAGGTGGCAGTGGTTCACTTGTAACACCCTCGATGCGAGTATATCTCCCACGTGTCGAGGCACGACTTAGAGGCATAATCGCATTGAGGGCATATGTCGCAAGTTAGGCAATCTTCACAACATCCCATGTAATATATATAATAAAAGGGGAGATAACATAGTTGGCTTACACTCGCCATGTCAATCAAGTACATAAATAACATTACATCATCCAAACACTCATGGCCCGACTACGGCGCCAAAATAAAAGATAACCCAATATGAAACACGGTCCCGATCACCCCCAACTGGGCACCACTACTGATCATCAGGAAAGGAGACATAGTAACGTTGAGAGTCTTCGTCGAACTCCCACTTGAGCTCAAGCGCGTCACCTGGAGCGGAATCATCAGGCCCTGCATCTGGTGTAATAGTAATCTGTGAGCCACAGGGACTCAGCAATCTCGCACCCTCGCGATCAAGACTATTTAAGCTTAATAGGTATGGCAAGGTAAATATGTGGAGCTGCAGCAAGCGACTAGCAAATATGGTGGCTATCCTGTTCGCAAAAGAGAGCGAGAAGAGGAGGCAAAGCGCGAGTGAGAAACTAGAGGACAACCTGCGCAAACATTACTCCAACACCGTGTCCACTTCCCGGACTCCGCCGAGAAGAGGCCATCACGGTAACACACTCAGTTGATTCATTTTAGTTAAGTTAAGGTTCAAGTTATCTACAACCGAACATTAACAAATTCCCATCTGCCCATAACCGTGGGCACGGCTTTCGAAAGTTCACAACCCTGCAGGGGAGTCCCAACTTAGCCCATGACAAGCTCTCACGGTCAACGAAGGAATAGACCTCCTCCCAAGACGTTCCGATCAGACTCGGTACCTCGGTTCTTCAAGACACTTCGATAGGTTAAAACTAATCCAGCAACACCGCCCGAATGTGCCGACAAATCCCGATAGGAGCTGCACATATCTCTTTCTCGGGGCACCCTCAGATTGTCCTAGGTACGGGTAGGCCAGCCCAGAGTTGCCCCTGGTGGCCACCGGCAGCTGACAGGTGGACCAACACTCAAAGGAGCACTGGCCCGGGGGGTTTAAAATAAGATGACCCTCGGGCTCCGGAAACCCAAGGGAAAAAAAGGCTAGGTGGCTAAAGGTAAAACCAAGGTTGGGCATTGCCGGAAAAGCTTTAATCAAGGCGAACTATCAAGGGGTTCCTATTATAACCCAACCGCGTAAGGAACGCAAAAATCCGGGAACATAACACCGATATGACGGAAAACTAGGGCGGCAAGAGGGGAACAAAACACTAGGCGAGAGGCCGAGCCTTCCACCCTTTACCAAGTGTATAGATGCATTAAGATAACATGGCAATATAATGATATCCCAACAAGTAAAATAATGTTCCAACAATGAACGATCTCCAATCTTCACCTGCAACTAGCAACGCTATAAGAGGGGCTGAGCAAAGCGGTAACATAGCCAATCAACAGTTTGCTAGGACATGGTGGGTTAGAGGTTTGACATGGCAATTTGGGAGGCTTGAAAGCAAGTGGTAGGCATCGTAGCATTGGCATAGCAAAAGAGCGAGCAAACTAGCCAAGCAAAGATAGTAGTGATTTCGAGGGTATGATCATCTTGCCTGCAAAGTTGTCAGAGTTGACTGGATCCTCGAAAGCAAACTCAACGGGCTCCTCGTTAGCGAACTCATCTCTCGGCTCTACCCAAACAAGACAAACAAGGAACAAGGACACAAATCAACCACGTGCAACTCAAACAACATGATGCAAAGATGGTATGCTAGGCGGGATGCGATGCGGGATGCATATGCAAGATTTGACAATGAATGCATTAACCTGGCCTCAACTTGGGAATCCAAGTGTGCCACTGAAAAGATGAGATGAAATCTCTTGAAAACGATATAAAGAACGCCGAAATCGGAGTTACGGTTTGGAAATGGCAAGCGATTCAAATATGACACCGGTCTGCGATTTACAGCAAGTAGCCATATAAATGCAAAGAGATGAACAAGCTACAGCACCCAAACATGGCAACAAAATACATGGCAGGGATGCACTCATGATGCTTAACAAAAGTCTAGCACCGAGCTACGGCCAATTCATCCATTAACAGGTTCAAACAAGCATGGCAAAAATGCATATGGCAAACAGATCTCAGACTTAATGAAATTAACACTTGTTTGGAATTTCAGATCAGGTAGCACTCTTCGGAGCAACAAAACTACATGCTACAGGACCTGAACATGGCAAACTAAAGCATGGCATGGAGCTACTCAAAGAGCTTAACAAAAGTCCCTTAGTGATCTTGAGCCAAAAGGGATCAGAAAATACAATTGCAAGCATGTGAACATGGCAAAAACATAATCAGTTCTCAGCCTTAGTGAAAACAGGAGCATGCTGAAAACAGATATCAAGTAGGCATGTTTACGAGCTCGATGCACTCACTGCGGAGCAAGTCATGACAATATAATCATACACCCATCAATAATACACAAAATTCAAGCTAGACATGGCAAGAACAATAGCATAGCATGCACGGATCAAATACAACATCACCGGCAAAATCGCTAACAAGTAGACAACCTGCCCAGATTCACGAAGTAGCAAAAGTAGAGCTCGATTGGCTTAAGCTAGGGTGCTCCATAATTGCAAAAAAGACATGGATGGATAGAACACTACAAGATTAACAAAACATCCTTACTCATCATCCTCAAACGAGGCACGGATCACCAGGAAACAACATGAACATATGACCATATGAGATAAACAACTCAAGGACTTGGTGGAATTGCTAAGTCCCTGAAAACAGAATTACCAAGTGCCTCACTTGGCAAGCTTGTTCTAGTCACCACACACATCACAAAAATACATGGGTTGCACCTCTGGAAAGATGACAAAGCCCTTAACAAACCATATGTAGAGCTCATGGGCATATCATGCACACAATAATCATGGCAAAAATGACAAATATCTAAATGGAGCAGCAGATTTGACAATTTACTCAAGTAGCCCTCTTCTAACAGCATTTCGGGCATCAAGATGAACTGAAATGGAAATGATGCAATGGAACGAAATGATGTACTCTCTGAGATGAACATTTTGATATGCTATGTGCCCAAAACGGAGTTACGGATGCAAAGTTACGATGCAATGAACAGGAGCATATGAGCTAGGGTTTCGGGCAAAAAGTCAACCCGAGGCAATCTCAGATCTGGATCTGGCACGGATTACGAGGATGGCTGGATTTACTGTACCCGGCCGGAGCTTCACGGGGCGTCGCCAGAGAGGAAGAGGCCGGAGCGGTGGCACGACGTGACGCTGGCGAGGGGCGGCGGAGAGCGGTGGTCGCCGGCGTGTTGGCGCACGGACAACGGGCGCCGGCGAGCTCCGGTGGCGGGGGCGCGGCCGGCTCCGGTGGCGGCGGGCGGCGCGAGGAGGGAAGCTCGGGCCCGGCCGCGGGGAGGGCGATGGCGCGGGGCGGCGCCCGGATCTGGGCCGCGGGGGCCCCTCCTGGGCCCGGGCGGGCCGACCGGCGACGAAGTGGGCGTGAGGGCGCGGGCGAATGGGCGGCTGACACGTGTCGGCGGGCGGCTAGCCGGACATGTCCGTCGGCGCGGATTTTGTCCGGTGCGGCGCGGTGGAAGAGGAGGCCCGGGCGGGCCGACCGGCGACGAAGTGGGCGCGAGGGCGCGGGCTAATGGGCGGCTGACACGTGTCGGCGGGCGGCTAGCCGGACATGTCCGTCGGCGCGGATTTTGTCCGGTGCGGCGCGGTGGAAGACGAGCTAGGTTTTTTCAGGAGGAAGGAGAAGGAGAATTTTTGGGGGTCTTTAAATAGGCATAGAGGGAGCTAGGAGAGTCCAAATGAGGTGCGGTTTTTGGCCACGCGATCGTGATCGAACGCTCTAGATGATGGAGAAGGTTTTGGTGGGTTTTGGGCCAAAATGGAGGGTTGTTGGGCTGCAACACACACGAGGCCTTTTCGGTCCCTCGGTTAACCGTTGGAGTATCAAACGAGGTCCAAATGGTACGAAACTTGACAGGCGGTCTACCGGTAGTAAACCAAGGCCGCTTGGAAAGTCTCGGTCCAATCCAGAAATGTTTAATCCCCACACACAAAAGAAAGCTAGAAGTGACCACCGGAGGAGAACGAAGCGCTGGAATGCAAAACGGACAACGGGGAAAATGCTCGAATGCATGAGATGAACACATATGCAAATGCAAAGCACATGATGACATGATATGAGATGCATGACAACGACAACAACACACGGAGACAAAGACCCGAACCCGAGAAAATAAAATAACTTAAAGCCGGAAACGGCAAGAGTTGGAGTACAAATTGGGAAAGTTACATCCGAGGTGTTACAACACTCCACCACTACGAAAGGATCTTGTCCCGAGATCTAGGACTGAAAGAACGCCGGGTACTCAGAGCGGAGGTGATCCTCGCGTTCCCAGGTAGCTTCACGATCGGAATGGTGTGACCACTTGACTTTGCGAAATTTGATTGACTTGTTGCGAGTCTTGCGTTCAGTCTCTTCGAGAATAGCAACTGGGTGCTCACGGTAAGAGAGATCTTCTTGGATCTCAATGTCCTCGAAGTTGACGGTGCGGTCAGGAGTCTTGAAGCACTTTCAGAGCTAAGAGACATGGAACACATCATGAACATTTGCAAAGTTTGAAGGAAGCTCGAGTTGATAGGCGAGGTCGCCTCTCTTGCTGACAATCTTGAAAGGTCCCACGTATCTGGGGGCAGGCTTCCCTTTGATACCGAAACGACGAGTACCTTTCATAGGAGAGACACGGAGGTAAACATGATCTCCGATCTCGAAAGCCAAATCATGGTGCTTACTATCATGGTAGCTCTTCTAGCGGGATTGGGCTGCTTTGAGGTTATCTCGAAGGACTTTGCACATTTCCTCTGCCTCTGTGATTAAGTCATTACCAAAAAGCTGACGTTCACCGGTTTCAGACCAGGTGAGAGGGGTACGGCACTTCCTGCCATACAGAATTTCAAATGGGGCCTTGCCCGAACTTGCTTGAAAACTGTTGTTGTAGGAGAATTCAGCATAAGGAAGACAATCCTCCCACTTCATGCCGAAGGAGATCACACAAGCCCTGAGCATATCTTCAAGAATCTGGTTGACATGCTCGACTTGACCGCTAGTTTGAGGATGGAAAGCTGTGCTGAAGCGGATGTTGGTGCCCATGGCCTTCTGAAAAGAATCCCAAAACTTGGAGGTAAAGATGCTGCCACGGTCTGAAGAGATCACTTGTGGAATACCCAGCAGAGAGACAAACCGAGAGGTATAGAGCTTCGCCAATTGAGCTGCAGTGATCGACTCTTTGATAGGCAGAAAGTGAGCCACTTTGGTGAGTTTGTCGATGACAACGAATATAGCATCATTGCCACGCTTGGACTTTGGAAACCCAGTCACGAAGTCCATTTCAATGTGGTCAAACTTCCATTCTGGAATGGCAAGAGGTTGGAGGAGACCAGCTGGCCTTTGGTGTTCTGCCTTCACTCTTCTGCAGACATCACATTCATTAGTGGAAATGCTAAGTCCCTGAAATCAGAACTAACAAGTGCACCACTTTGCAAGCTTGTGCTAGTCACCACACACATCACAAAAATACATGGGTTGCACCTCTGGAAAGATGGCAAAACCCTTAACAAAACATATGTAGAGCTCATGGGCATATCATGCACACAATAATCATGGCAAAAATGACAAATATCTAAATGGAGCAGCAGATTTGACAATTTACTCAAGTAGCCCTCTTCTATCAGCATTTCGGGCATCAAGATGGACTCAAATGAAAATGATGCAATGGAATGAAATGATGTACTCTCTGAGATGCACATTTTGATAGGCTATGTGCTCAAATCGGAGTTACGGATGCGGAGTTACGATGCGACGAACATGGGCATATGAAACTGGAAATTCGGGGACTTAGTAGAAATTACCACCTCCAAGAACAGATCTAGGGTTTCGACCCGAGTGCACGCAGATCGAGGCGGGGCCGGGTATTCGCTAGAGTTGGTGCCGAATTTACGGATATAGCATCATTGCCACGCTTGGACTTTGGAATCCCAGTCACGAAGTCCATTTCAATGTGGTCAAACTTCCATTCTGGAATGGCAAGAGGTTGGAGGAGACCCGCTGGCCTTTGGTGTTCTGCCTTCACTCTTCTGCAGACATCACATTTGTTCACGAATTGAGCAATCTCGCGCTTCATTCGAGTCCACCAATAAGCCTGCTTGAGGTCCTGATACATCTTCGTACTCCGAGGGTGGATGGAGAGGAGAGAATTGTGAGCCTCCTTCATGATCACTTTACGGAGATCACCTTTGGGCACAACAATACGATCCTCGAAGAAGAGAGTATCCTTGTCATCAAGGCGGTAGCACTTGTACTTGGGTTGACTCTTGGCAATCCCAATCTTCGCCTTTTTCACCATAGCATCAAGAAGCTAGGCTTGGCGAATCTAATCTTCCAAGGTAGGAGAGACTTGAAGGTTGGTGAGGAAACCTTGAGGAACAACTTGCAGATTAAGTTTGCGGAAAGCTTCACAAAGCTCGGGTTGATAAGGCTTGAGAATAAGACTGTTGCAATAAGCCTTTCTGCTCAATGCGTCAGCAATCACATTGGCCTTGCCTGGAGTATACTCGACACTAGGATTATACTCTTGAATCATTTCGACCCATCGAGTTTGCCTGAGGTTGAGATTAGGCTGAGTGAATATGTACTTGAGACTCTTGTGATCCGTGAAAATGTCCACTATTCTTCCCAATAAGAGATGTCTCCAAGTCAAAAGAGCATGCACAACTGCCTCCAACTCGAGATCATGAGTGGGGTAGTTCTTTTCATTGGGCTTCAATTGGCGAGAGGTATAAGCAACAACTTTCTTCTCTTGCACCAACACTGCGCCAAGACCTTGGAGAGAGGCATCACAAAAGACCTCGTACGACTTGGATTCATCAGGCGGAGTCAGAACTGGAGCAGTGATCAATTTCTCTTTCAAATTGTTGAAAGCAATGTCACACTCTGAAGACCAAACGTATTTGATGTGCTTCTGGAGAAGATTTGAGAGAGGATTCGCGATTTTAGAAAAGTTTTCAACGAATCTTCGGCAATAGCTTGCGAGACCGAGGAAGCTACAGAGTTGCTTCACGTTCTGAGGAGGTTCCCAATTCACAATGGCAGACACCTTCTCAGGATTCACCACAATGCCCTTGGCAGAGATGATATGACCAAGATAAAGAACCTCATCGAGCCAAAATTCGCACTTGGAGTACTTGGCGTAGAACTTGTGTTCCCTCAACTTATCGAGTACCAAACGCAAGTGCTTGGCATGATCTTCCTTGTTCTTTGAGAAAACCAGAATGTCGTCGAGATAGACCAAAACGAAATCATTGGTGTAGGCATTGAAGATGAAGTTCATCATGCGAGAGAACGTCGGAGGAGCGTTGACGAGGCCAAAAGACATGACCGTGTATTCATATGAACCATAGCTTGTCCTGAAAGCCGTCTTGGGAATATCTTGCTCATGGATTCCTACCACTTGCTTTCAAGCCTCCCAAATTGCCATGTCAAACCTCTAACCCACCATGTCCTAGCAAACCGTTGATTGGCTATGTTACCACTTTGCTCAGCCCCTCTTATAGCGTTGCTAGTTGCAGGTGAAGATTGGAGGCCGTTCCTTGTTGGAACTTTTATTTACTTGTTGGGATATCATTATATTGCCATGTTATCTTAATGCATCTATACACTTGGTAAAGGGTGGAAGGCTCGGCCTCTGTCCTAGTGTTTTGTTCCACTCTTGCCGCCCTAGTTTTCCGTCATATCGGTGTTATGTTCCCGGATTTTTGCGTTCCTTACGCGGTTGGGTTATAATGGGAACCCCTTGATAGTTCACCTTGATTAAAGCTTCTCCAGCAATGCCCAACCTTGGTTTTACCTTTTGCCACCTAGCCTTTTTTTCCCTTGGGTTTCCGGAGCCCGAGGGTCATCTTATTTTAAACCCCCCGGGCCAGTGCTCCTCTGAGTGTTGGTCTGAACTGAGCTGCCTGCGGGGCCACCTCGGGGAAACTTGAGGGTTGGTTTTACTCGTAGCTAGTCTCATCTGAGTGTGCCCTCAGAAAGATATATGTGCAGCTCCTATCGGGATTTGTCGGCACATTCGGGGCGGTGTTGCTGGATTAGTTTTAACCTGTCGAAGTGTCTTGAAGAACTGAGGTACCGAGTCTGATCGGAACGTCTTGGGAGGAGGTCTATTCCTTTGTTGACCGTGAGAGCTTATCATGGGCTAAGTTGGGACTCCCCTGCAGGGTTGCGAACTTTCAAAAGCCGTGCCCGCGGTTATGGGAAGATGTGAATTTGTTAATGTCCGGTTGTAGATAACTTGAACCTTAACTTAATTAAAATGAATCAACTGAGTGTGTTAACGTGATGGCCTCTTCTCGGCGGAGTCCGGGAAGTGGACAAGGTGTTGGAGTAATGTTTGCGCAGGTTGTCCTCTAGTTTTCTCGCTCGCGCTTTGCCTCCTCTTCTCGCTCTCTTTTGCGAACATGATAGCCACCATATTTGCTAGTCGCTTGCTGCAGCTCCACATATTTACCTTGCCTTACCTACAAGCTTAAATAGTCTTGATCGCGAGGGTGCGAGATTGCTGAGTCCCTGTGGCTCATAGATTACTATTACACCAGATGCAGGGCCTGATGTTTCCGCTCTAGGTGACGCGCTCGAGCTCAAGTGGGAGTTCGATGAGGACTCTCAATGATACTATGTTTCCTTTCCTGATGATCAGTAGTGGTGCCCAGTTGGGGGTGATCGGGACCGTGTCGCATGTTGGGTTATCTTTTATTTTGGCGCTGTAGTCGGGCCATGAGTGTTTGGTTGATGTAATGTTATTTATGTACTTGATTGACGTGGCGAGTGTAAGCCAACTATGTTATCTCCCCTTTTATTATCTATATTACATGGGATGTTCTGAAGATTGCCTAACTTGTGACATATGCCTTCAATGCGATTATGCCTCTAAGTCGTGCCTCGACACGTGGGAGATATAGTCGCATCGAGGGTGTTACACTTTGCCAAAGAGGTTGTACACTTGTTGCATCTCTTTTTTACTCTACATGTTATATATATATTCCACTAAGCACACGGATTTGTTCCTTTAGTGTCTCCTTCAAAGAAAAAACGTAGGAATTTTAATTTTCACTTGTCCTCCTTTTCAAATTCCTATTCATGAAGAACAAGACTAAGAGATAGTAGCATAATAGCATTATAACCGTACATCCTGTGATCTCCCAATTGTTGTGAATCAAACACCCAGATTGGCAGAAATCTTGTGTTTTTAAATTCTCTGTTTTGCACGTGCATTCCTATCCTATTCTTGTCTATTTCCTATCCCTGCATTGTTGGAATCCTCCAATTCAAATGAGCCCATACAGAATTACTTCTCTTACAGAGAGTTGTCAAAGAAAACCTTGCGTGGTTTGTCCCGCTCCTGCTGCGCCGTCGTCCACCCCAGCTCAGCTGCTCCAACGACAGAAGGGTCTAGCACAGCAGGGATCCCGCCTCCAGACTGTCTTTCGCCGCCTCAAATCTTCTTCCCCACCGCTGGCAGCCATGAAAACTGCATTACCATCATCAACCAAGCAGATGACCTCGAGGACTACACGGGTCCGCAAGAGAGGTCACACTCTTTCGTGTCTGCTTACGTTATGCATCGCTTAATATTACGTGCTACTTTATCGTCATGTTCACCGATTAGACTCTGAGTCAGCTCCAAACTAATAGTCAAACTTGAGTTTTTAAATGGTTGTGGGGTACATATCGGGGCCGCTATCAATAGTATCTATCTACTATCTGGTTAATCTTCGGTGTCTACTATGAGTTTCATGTTGGGTGGGAAACAAATAGTAAGAAGCCACTATCTGTATTTTTTAACTGAAGCCATTATCTTACTGCTATTATTGGTTTTGGGTTTATCCATAGGTTGCTACCATCACTCTGGATTTCTGCATGCACTCCTTACATAATCTCACTATATTTTATTCCTATGCATGACATTTATTGTAAACAATGGAACTGAACATGTAGAGAAAAAGAGACGAGCCTTGCATGGCAATAAAATTTCGTGCAGACGTCGCTCCATGGTAGGCGCAAAGGCAGCCCCCCTCCATGCATTTCGGATTGTAATTGAGAGGAAGATATCTGTCCTGAGGGGGATTCAGAAGGAGAAGACAACTCCTATTTACCCCATGAGGTCTTCGTTCTAACTTGGCATGCTGATGTTGGTTATATCATGCATATGGTGTCTTGCATTGCTTACTTTATACATCAAATATGTCATCTGCTTACTTTAGACATCCTTTGTGCGAATGCCATCTGTTTAGTTTATTCATCGTTTATGTGAATTATGCAACGCCATCTTGTTTAGCCAGGCATCATATATGTGAATTTTGCAATGCCATCCTGCTTAGCCAGTCATCTTATATGTAAATATCAGGCCATCCTTTTTTCATTACATATTACATTTGTCAAAAATGTTAGTACATTCAACTGCTCTTCGTGTGCATCAGCCATTTGACACAGTGATGCCAAATTCTGGAGTGAAAACAAGGTCTTCAGAGCAGACTATGCTATCTGACGAAGCGCATATCTCGCTGGTTACGGATAGCTCCTCAAAGGAGGATTCAGAGACAGATGACCAGTCCTATTCCCCCCCGAGTTGTATGCTCTAACTTGGCAGGGTTATGTTGCTCATATCATGAGTATGGTGTCTCACATTGCTATGCCATTTGATTAGTTTAGACATGCTTTGTGTGAATGCCACCTGTCCAGTGTCTAATTACCATATATGTGAATTATGCATTGCCATCTTGTTGCAAGACATTATATATGTGAATTATACAATGATATCTTGTTGCAAAGGCATTATATATGTGAATTACGCAATGCCATGTTGTTTAGCCAATCATCATGTATGTGAATTATATCATGCTATCATTTTTTTCTATTACGTGTTCCATTTGTCGACAACGTTTGTATATTCAACTACTCTTCCTGTGCATCAGCCATTTGAAGCGGTGATGGAAGTATCTGGAGTGAAAACAAGGTATTCAGAGCAGACAATGCTACCTGCTGAAGCAGACATCTTGCTGGTTACAGAGAGCTTCTCAGAGGAGGATTCAGAGACTGATGACCAGTCCTATTTCCCCCCTGAGGTCTATGCTCAAACTTGGCAGGGTTATATTACCCATGTCATGCATGTTGTGTTGCATTGCTTAGTTTTTACATCATATATGGATTGCCATCTGCTTACTTGCTTACTATATAAATCATATATTTGAATTATATCATGCCATCATGTTTACATAGTACATACACATCATCTATCTGAATTATGGCATGGCAACCCATTTAATAAAGACATCATATAGTTATATCATCTCATCCTGTTTAGTGTTTACAGTAATCATATTTTGAATTATGGCATTCTATCCGTGAATGTATGTGCATTATAGCATGCCAACCTATTTAATAAACACATTATATAGTTATGTCATGTCATCCTATTTACATAGTCTCATATTTTGAACTATGTCTTTCCATCTTTTTTAGTTAGCCATCATAATGTGAAATTGTGTCATGATATCCTGTTTAGTTAGCCATCATATATGTGAAATTGTGTCATGCTATCCTGTTTGGTTAGACAACATAAATATGAATTATTTCAGGCCCTATTTTATTCCCCACTATCCATTGCACCTGTCTATCATACAATGTCTATACTTTCAATTACTTTTCTTGTTTATCAGCCATTTGAATTGGAGAGAGTGATGGCAGTATCTAAGGGAGTAACAACACGGTCTTCAGAAAAGATAGTGCTACCAGTTGATGCAGATAGAACCACGGTTGTACTTGCCCAAGGACCAGATCCACCACACATAACCCAGACTCTCGCAGATTGTACCCCTACCCAGTTGGACAAAGAACCAGCTACACCCCTTCTTACCCCAACCCCGGCAGATAGTAACCCAGTTCCAGTTGACACAGCACCGTCTCCACCACAGAGCACCCAAACACGAGCAGTTAGTAAGGGAACTGCACTGCCAAAAGCACGAGGACCACCACTCCAAATCCCAACTCAACGCTTAAAGGAGAAGAAGATTTGTTCTTAGGTCAGGTTCTGTAGCTATGGTTCATACTCCTTTGCTCTTGCATTACTGCATTTACTCATACCAACTAATTTCAAATTTGAAGGATGGAATTGAAAATCCAATGGTGCAACAGGTGTGTCCTAAACTTGTTTCTTTAACTGGTTTGCTGTTGTAACCTGCTCTATGTTGATTTTAGTTTCAATTAAATAAACAGTTATGTTCTCATGTCATGCACATTACAAGTGTTATTGTTGCTCTATAGTTACCCACACTTATATTATGTCTATTCTGCTTTGTCTTGAACAAATATTATTTGAACTGTGTCTCTATCTTGATTTGGCAACAAAAACTAGAATGATATAGACCCTAAAGTGACCATGGTACATAGATATATGTTTGTTTCATGTTGTTATCGTGTCCACTTTACTACTGAACTCATTTTTCAAAATGAGTTTCATATACAACATGGTAAACATGTGATGTGTCTGCTTATTTCTCTTTTAGAATGCGGACAAAATATTGGAGAACAGTACCGCATTATCCAATGGTAAAGGAAGTAATGCAGATAAGGTTCAAGATAGTGAGACATCCCTGTTGGTCTCCAAGAAAGCTGATAAAAACTATCTTGACGATAGTGAGGGAACCCAAAAGTCCTGTCTTGATGTAGTGTTCGAGTTACTAGCCACTACTGCTGGCATAAGCTCTTCGAACTCGCTGCCTGAATTAGTTTGTCTTCTTGAGTCTCAACTTCAAGTTGAAAGACATCGATCAGATGTGCTACGACAGGAAGCTGAAGGACTAAGGATGTCCCTGCAGAATTCAGATGCATATTTTCTGGTGCAACAACAAGCGCTGGAGGATTTAAGCGCCAAACAAGAGAAAGTTAATAAGCTTGCTAAGCATCTTGCCAGCATTATGGGTACCTAGGATATTGTTTCTTGAGATCTTCTGAAGTGGTTTCAGTTCTGGATTTGTTTTGCTGCGGTTTTTATTTGCGCTGGTCGCCAACTTTGACAACCAGTGTATATGATATGCTGCTTTGTTCCCTATATTTGCAATGGTGGCGAACTTTGTTGCCCAGTGGATGTAATATGTGTAATAGCCGTGATAGCCTAGCGTTAGTTGCTTGCTTATTTATTTCCTTGTTGTCTTGTTTATTTGTTTGCTTGTAGTCATTGCAGTTCTTTTTTCGCGGTTAGCTAGTGGCTGCAATAACCTATTTTTTAAAACTAGGCCACAATAACCATGGGCTAATATTTACTGTAGTGACAATGGGCCTCCTACTGGCCATAGAAATAGTGGGCCTTCTACGGGCCATAGAAACAATGGGCCTTCTACGGGCCGTAGAAACAATGGGCCTTCTGCGGGCCGTATCATTAATGGGCCTTATACGGGTCGTATGATCGATTGGCCAAACATGGGCCAAACAGAACACATTATGGCCGTAAACGGGCTAGAGTTGGAATCGTCCGCTCATGGGCCGACCATAATGGGCCATCGTTAATAGGCCGTATTTGATGATGCTATGAAAATGGCCCAACGTATTAAAGAACCACAAACGGGCGACTGTAACGACGGGCTGAATTTGGCCCACAAGCAGAAAATGACAGTAACGGGCCGTAAGTAAACGAATGCTGGAAATGAGCCCAAGAATAAATGGGCTCTGAGAAGGCCAAAAGATAACATGGGCTGGAAACGGCCCAACGGAATAATGGGCCGTTAATGGGTATAAAGTGATACACTGTTCATTATGGGCCAGTTTCACCACGGGCCATTAATGGGTGTAAAGTGATACACTGTTCATTACGGGCCAGTTTCACCATGGGCCGTTAATAGGCCAAGAGTTACATAGGGCCTCATATGGGCCGAAAGACGTCATGGGCCATACATGCGCCACAAGTGAAAACGGGCTGGAATCATATTGGATGGCTCAGATGACGCTACTGGGCCTAATTCAGATAGGGCATAACGGGCCTTGGGTTAGCGGGCTATAAATGGGCTATATACGAACATGTAGTTAGCAGGCTTTCCATGGGCCGGCCCGCCACCTTTTGACCAAGTCAAACGGGCCAGCCTTTCCACAGGAATGTGCCTCTGTTGGGCCGTGCCACGTGTCGACGTATCATAGGCGCCTTTCGTCCAATGAGTGGATGACATCTGTCCCAATGATGAGCCGACACGTGTTTCCTCTAGCCAATGATGATTTTACACGTGGAAAATCCCCATTGGTCCGGGCCGTTAATGGGTTATCGGATCCAAAACCCAACCCGATAGCTTAACGGCGTTCCATTACGGTGGATGCCATGTGTCCGTCACCCTTGACGAAAGCACTTCTGTGACGCGTGATTTATCGTCATGGAAGTGGACACTTCCGTGATGATAATTTTGGTAATGTCATGGACCACTTCTACGACAGCACAGGTATGACTATCTTGATTCTATCATAAAATCGTCATGGATGTACATGCATGACAAAAAATGCGACCTACTGTGACAAACACGTATCATCATGGAAGTGTATTTTTTTGTAGTGTTACGAAGCAACTCATAAACTAGGGTTTAAGCTTCTGTCACTCTAGCTACCCATCATTTCCTTATTACTTCCCAATGCCTTCCCCTAGGCCGAAATAATGGTGAAGTGTCATGTAGTCGACGTTCACATAACACCACTAGAGGAGAGACAACATACATCTCATCAAAATGTCGAACGAATACCAAATTCACATGATTACTTATAACAAGACTTCTCCCATGTCCTCAGGAGCAAACGTAACTACTCACCAAGCATATTCATAATCATAATCAGAGGAGTATTAATTATAATTAAGGATCTGAAAATATAATCTTTGACCAAATAAACCAGCTAGCATCAACTACAAGGAGTAATCAACAGTACTAGAAACCCACAAGTACCAATCTGAGGTTGTGGGACCAAGATCGAATACAATAGATGAACTTGGGTTTGATAGGAGATGGTGCTGGTGAAGATGTTGATGGAGATTGACACCCTCTCAATGAGAGGATTGATGGTGATGACAATGGCGACGATTTCCCCCTCCTGGAGGGATGTTTCCCCGACAGAACAGCTCCGCTAGAGCCCTAGAATGGTTCTACCTAGGTTCCGCCTCGAGACAGTGGCGCTTCGTCCTGAAAGCTTCCTTCTGGTATTTTTCCAGGTCAAAACACAACATATAGCCAAAGATGGGCACCGGAGGCCTGCCAGGGGGCCCACAAGGTCGGGGGCGCCCAGGGGGTAAGGCACACCCTCCACCCTTGTGGCTGGCTGGTGGCCCCCCTCTGGTACTTTCTTTGCCCAATATTTTTTATATATTCCAAAAATATTCTCCGTGAAGTTTCAGGACTTTTGGTGTTGTGCAGAATAGGTCTCTAATATTTGCTCCTTTTCCAGTCCAGAATTCCAACTGCCTGCATTCTCCCCCTTCATGTAAACCTTGTAAAATAAGAGAGAATATGCATAAGTATTGTCATATAATGTGAAATAACAACTTATAATGCAATAAATATCAATATAAAAGCCTGATGCAAAATGGACGTATCACCCTCCAGTCGAGTCCATCCCCCCACATGCCCCATTTGAACATTCCGCCGAGTATCATTCACATTTGCCTAGACCATGCTTGTATTTCCAATGTTGTAATTTGTCCGACATGCATACAGACAAATGGTTCACTTAAAGTTTCACTTTGCCTCCACTACATGTCATGCAACATCCCAAATTTTCAATTTGGAATGTTATACATTAGATCATCATTGCATATCATGTTTTATTGTTTTTCGTTCCATAATACTCGAAATCCTAAGCAACTCAAGGACCCTCGGAGAGAGTTGGGGATTTCCCGGTTTTCATATTTGATTCTTTTATCAAATTTTGAAACGAGGATTTTGGTTTTAATTATTTTTCTCTCTGAAAATATTTCATATTAAATACACGAGAGGAGATAATATGACTTCTCCAAAACAAATGAAATATTGGAGGAAAAATACTAAAATCAAATATTTGTTCCATTTGGATTTTATTGCCATTTTGTTTGCATTAGAAAAATTGCACGTTTTCAAAATTGCATTTTAGGGCCAAGAAAATGTTCATATCGTTCTAAATATTTTATTTAGACGGTGAACATTTATTTTGGCATTTTTATTTTTTTTTATTTTTCTAGGATTTTATTTCGGTCGGCGAAATTATTTAAAAAAAAAGTTCCCACGCCCGACTGGGCCTAAGGCCCAGCCGAGCCAGGCCGCCGCAGCCGCGCCGCGCGCGCACCGCCGCCGCCGACTCGGACAAGGAGTCCGAGCCGGACTCCACTCCACCGCCGCCGCCTTGACCCCTCCTCCAAGTCGCCCCGTCCCGCCCCTTTATATACGCCGCCACCCCGCCCCAAACACCATCGCCATCGCCGCCGCCTAGCCCCGCTGCCCGCGCCGCG
>NC_041382.1:381573247-381581532 GCF_002162155.2 Triticum dicoccoides | reverse complement strand
CGCAGCCAAGCGCCGCCGCCGCCTTGCCGCCGCCCCCGCCCCCGCGAGCCGCCGCTCCTCCGCCGCACCTCACCTCGCCGGACCCCTCGCCGGAGGTAGTCGCCAGACTCCGTTGCCGGTTTTTTATAAAACCATTTGGGTTTTTTAAACCCTAGATCCGTTTTTTTTGGATTCGCCGGTTTTTCTCGGTTCTTCTAGTTAGCGGACGTTCGTCCGAACGTTCATTTTAAAGTACGGTTCTTCGCCCGTTAGATACAGCTAACGAACGCTCGTTCGTTAGTCTGTTCGTCAGTTTTCTTTTATCGGATTTAATCCGCGATTTTCTCTGCTCGCGATTTCTGATCCGATCCTAGTTTCTGTTTATCTTTTCGCTCGTTAGTCGGAATCAGGCAATTAAAGCGCCTAGAGTTTCATCTCGAAACCCTCTTTCCGTCTACCCAACTCAAACAAGTTTTCTCTACTGTAAATTTTGACTTAGTTTCAGATTAGTAAATGAAGCTTCTTTCTTTCGCCGATTGAGTTTCGTTGCTTCGTTTGATTTGACTCTTTTTGCGAACCAGAGTTCTTAATTCGAACTTTCTGGTCAACCTCTTTTATTTGAGTTTTGCTTGTGCATCGTTGCTTGTTACTTATGTATGCTATTGTTTTCTTGCGATAGAACACCCGGAGTGCGAAGCGTGCTACTACGAGTCCCTAGGTTTCGCAGATCGTCAGCAAGGCATGTAACACTTTGATCATACCCCTTTATCACCCAGTTTTTATGCATTAGTTCCAATCCTCAAACATTGCATGATTAGGACGTCATTAACTTGTGGGTTGGGAAGTACTTGATGAGGTAGAACCTATTGCCCTGTTACATTCAAACCCTTGGGAGTTACTCTACGTGTTGCTTATATTACTATACTATGCTATGCTCGTAGACGTGGTTTGGGTTTGAGTGAAATCCATGACAGATGTGAGATTGTTAAATTAATGGTTCAACTTAAGGTGGCAACTTAATCAAACAACTGGGTGGATTGAGGCACCTGGAGTACCCAGTGTTGCCTGTATTTTTTTTGGAATCCCGGAGTACCCGTGTGATCTTCCTACGGACCGCCACCCAGGCTCAAAGGGAACTGAGATGATTCATGCTAGAAACTTCCGTGTGCAGCCACAAGCTATTATGGGCTCTAGCATAGCTGAGTAAGTTACGTGAAGCTCTTGAAGAGGCAGATCAGCAGGTAGTGGGATGTAGGTTTGGTATGGTCTGTCCGGAGTAGAGAGTTAATGTTTCTGAAAGACTGTGTCTCAGTCATCCGTTTCTCAAACACCATGTAGTGCGAGAAATCCAACGGAGGAGATCGAGTCTTGTGGGGAAAAGTGCGCAAACCTCTGTAGAGTATACAATCTAATCATGGTTAGCCGTGTCCCCGGTTATGGACAATTCTTGAGTATCTAGTACTTGGGTTATCACATGTATTTCATCATGTTTAATTAATATTGTTGGGTTGTTAATCACTTTAATTGGGATTGAGTTGGAGGAACCTTCTCAATGATGTTTCAACTACCATGCTAGTAAAATTAAAATCTATTCCTTTGTTGTAGGGAAAAATTGGCTTTTCGTAAAACTGTAACCATAGAGCTTTCCACCAGCCAAATATGCATGTAGTGATAGCATTATTTCGTTCTTGCTCTACTGTGTTACTTTGCCAGCATATTCCATGTGCTGACCCGTTTTCGGGCTGCAACGTATTATGTTGCAGACTTTTCAGACGAGGAGTAAGGTTCGTTAGGTCGTTGCCGTGCAGCTCAGTTATGTCGTTGGAGTTGATGGACTCACTTTATCTTCCAAGCCTTCCGCTGTTATCGCATTAGATGGCCTTAAGCCATATTATTGTAATAAGTTCTCTCTTGAGACATTCGATGTAATAAGTGTGTGATTGCTACTCTATTATCGCATTAGATGGCCTTAAGCCATATTATTGTAATAAGTTCTCTCTTGAGACATTCGATGTAATAAGTGTGTGATTGCTACTCTATTATAAATCCTTCGAGTACTGTGTGTGTCAGCATTACCGATCCAGGGATGACACTGAAGCACAGAGACTTGACCATCTGAGGTCGGGTTGCTACAAGATAGTATCAGAGCAGACGCTGAGTGTAGGACACGACCACTAAGATAAACCCCAGGTCACACCTCTCTTCTCATTTTTGACTCCTCTCCATTTTCTACTCTTTAGGATGACGGAGATGAAGAACAAGTTTGCACAACCAGATGAAGACACACCTTTTGGACGTCACTTGAAGGAAGTCACTAGGTACTTGAACATTGGAATACCAAGCTTCACCGGGACGTACAATGCCACTTTACCTGAAGAGGAGCGCTGGATGATTCAAGTACAAGTTCCAGGAAGGACGTTCTCGCCGACTTCTAAACCCATAGAGTTTTCTTTCAAAGCACCCACCTGGAGTCTAGGCAAGAGCATGGCAGCCCACATTACCATGGGACGCATTGGAGAAGTTTACAACAGGGAGTTTAAGGACACTATTTACCAAATATGTGGGCGCCGAGACGAGCAATGGGAAGTAATCAGCACTAAGAAGGATAGTCCATTGCAGCTTTCATCCAGGAGTCAAACCAGCACATTCGACGCCAGGAGAACCAGATGTGCGCGGACATGATGGACTTGAAGAAGGCGAAGACTAGGATCATCGAACTGGAGGAAGAACTCAAGTTTTCACGCGATGGATATGAGGAGGAAATCAAGATACTACTGGAGAAGAATGACGACCTAGTCAAGAAGATCGGAGTAATCATGGGAGGACCAGCACCGGGAGACGAAGACGAAGATCCCACTTGCCCGGACAACTACATCATCATCGAATACACCGATTCCGATCCTAGTGATGATGACTATGAAGACGAAGCTGGAGCAGACATCATGGAGTCTTCCACCGATCAAAATTTCTAGATGACTACCATATATCACTAGTATTCCCCCATGTATTTAGTAGTAGTTGAACACTTGTGCGATAGTTCTAGATCGTTTGTATGCCCTTGCTTGATTGATTGAGTGAAATGATTGTGTTTGTCTCATGTGCATATGGGTAGTGTTTTCTCATTAGACCTCCTTTCTATTCTAAATATCTTCCATCTAAACCGCTCAGATGCCTCCGAGACGTGACACCGGTTTTTCCTTCCCACCGGAGCTCACCCAGTTGATCCAACAGCAGAATACGTTGATGCAATTGCTAGTTCAGAATCAGGGCAACAACAACAACAAAAACAACAACCCGCCACCCGTGGACAACCTAGCCCGTTTTCTAAGGTTACAACCACCGGTGTTTTCCAGTAGCACCGAGCCCATAGTTGCGGACGATTGGCTACGCCGTATTGGAAGGGAGTTAACCACCGCAGGTTGCACAGATGCTGAGAGAGTGCGCTTTGCCGCACATCAATTGGATGGACCAGCAGCCTCATGGTGGGAGAATTACACAACCACTTTTCCTATAGCCAATGTCACTTGGGACCAGTTTCAGCAAGCTTTCCGCACAGCCCATGTCTCCACTGGAGCTATGCAAATGAAGAAGCGGGAGTTCCACAACCTACGCCAGGGGAACCGTACTGTGGCTCAGTACGTGGATGAGTTTAGCAAGTTATCCCGCTACGCCCCTGATGATGTGGCCACAGATGCAGCGAAACAGGAGAAGTCCATGGAAGGGCTGAATGATGAGATGAGTATGCAGTTGATGGTAGCAACCTTCAACAACTACCAGGAGTTGGTAGATAAGGCTCTTATGATTGAAGGGAAGCAACATCAGATTGAGAGCCGCAAGAGGAAGTATGGACAAGGGAAGTATAACTCAGGAGCTCAGCAGAAACCTCGCCTAACCCCTAACTCGGGAGGACTTGTTCATAACCATGGAGGTCACAACCACATTGGAGGAGGATCCCATAACCACAATGGTTCTTAGAATGGGAATGGGAACGGAACCAACAATAATCATAACCGCCCCAACCCAGCTACACCCGCCAAAAGGGACTTAAGTCATGTTACGTGTTTCAAGTGCGGGAAGACTGGACACTACGCCACGGAGTGCCCTGAAGGAAAGAATGGAAATGGAAATGGGAGCACTGGGAAGAAGCCAAATCCATTCAACAAAGGACAAGTGAACCACGTTAACGTGGAGGAGGTTGAAGATCAGCAGAACACGGTAATAGGTAAGTTTTTGGTTAAGTCATTTACCGCTCTTGTTCTTTTCGATACTAATGCATCGCATTCATACATATCAAGGGGATTCGTGGATAAGTTTAAACTACCAACCCAAACCCTTAGGACCCCTCTTTTAGTAAGTTCACCTGGAGCAGAGTATATGGCCAGCCGATGGTGTGACCAGATACCCTTAACCATTGGTACACATGTTTTTCCGTCCGACCTAATTATCTTGGAGTCACAAGGAGTGGATGTGATATTGGGTATGGACTGGATGTCAAAGTTTGGAGGAAGCATTGACTGTGCTAGTAAGTCGATTTATCTCACCACCCCGGAAGGAAAAAGGATTAAGTATGTATCTAGGCATGTGCCTAGGAGGAGTCAAGTGAATGCCCTTACGGGAGTTGTTCAGGAGGAAGTGCCTGTAGTGAAGGATTACCCGGATGTTTTTCCAGAGGAGTTACCAGGCATGCCACCGGATAGAGACATTGAGTTTTTGATAGAGCTGTTGCCAGGTACAGGACCAATATCCAAGAGACCCTATCGGATGCCCGCAAATGATCTGGAAGAAATTAAGAAACAGATCAAGGAATTATTAGAGAAAGGATACATCCGAAGAAGTTCATCACCTTGGGGAGCCCCAGTACTTTTGGTTGAGAAGAAGGATAAATCCCTGAGGATGGTTGTTGATTATCGAGCATTAAATGAAGTGACGATTAAGAACAAGTACCCACTGCCGATGATCAATGATCTGTTTGATCAGTTGCAAGGAGCTAAAGTGTTTTCAAAGATTGATTTGCGATCGGGGTATCATCAGTTGAAGATACAAGAGAAGGACATACCGAAGACAGCATTCACAACACGATATGGATTATACGAGTACACGGTCATGTCATTTGGACTGACTAACACCCCTGCCTATTTCATGAGCATGATGAACAAGGTGTTCATGGAGTATTTGGACAAGTTTGTTGTGGTGTTTATTGATGATATTATGGTATACTCTAAGAACGAGGAGGAGCACAAGGAGCATTTGTGCTTAGTTCTCGAGAAACTCAGGGAACACAAGTTGTATGCTAAGTTTAGCAAATGCGAATTTTGGTTGAAGGAAGTCGGGTTCCTTGGACATGTTATATCAGGAGAAGGTATAGCAGTAGACCCCAGCAAAATTCAGTCAGTCACTGAATGGTTAGCACCCGTTTCAGCTAGCGAGATCCGCAGTTTTCTTGGACTCGCAGGATACTACCGGAGATTCATCGAGAATATTTCCAAGATTGCAAACCCAATGACTGAACTGTTGAAGAAGTATACTAAGTTTAAATGGACAGAAGATTGCGAGGCAAGTTTCTAGGAATTGAAGAAACGTTTGACTACAACGCCAGTGCTAACACTGCCAGATATACATAAGGAGTTCCAAGTGTACTGCGATGCCTCACGCTTAGGACTTGGATGTGTGCTTATGCAGGATGGGAGAGTTGTTTCGTATGCCTCACGACAACTAAAACCTCATGAGTTGAACTATGCCACGCATGATTTGGAGTTAGCAGCCGTAGTGCATGCATTGAATACCTGGAGACATTACCTTATTGGAAACCGTTGTGATGTGTACACGGACCATAAGAGTTTGAAGTACATTTTGACCCAGAAGGAACTAAACCTTCGACACAGGAGATGGTTGGAGTTTATAAAGGATTATGACATGAAACTACACTATCATCCAGGAAAGGCCAATGTCGTAGCAGACGCTTTGAGCCGGAAGAGTTATGCTAATATCCTTGAAAGTAAGGGACTGCCGAAGGAATTAGCAGAGGACATCATGGAACTTCTATTGGAGATTGTTCCTAGAGGATTTATTGCAACAATGGAGGTCAAGTCGACATTGCTGGACAAGATTCGGGAAGCCCAGAAAGAGGACAAGGAGATTGCGGAGATAAAGGAGAAGATGAGCAAAGGAAAGGCCAAAGGTTTTCGTGAAGATGAGCACGATACCCTATGGTTTGAGGACCGAGTTTATGTGCCCAATAACTAGGAGATCAGGAAGTTAATACTTCAAGAGGCCCATGACTCACCATACTCGATACACCCCGGAAACACCAAGATGTATTTGGACTTGAAGGAACGTTTCTGGTGGACCGGTATGAAGAAGGATATTGCCGAGTATGTCGCCGTATGTGATGTATGTCAATGCGTGAAGGCAGAGCATCAGAAGCCAGCAGGACTGTTACAGCCTATGCCGATACCCGAATGGAAGTGGGATAAACTTGGCATGGACTTTATCACCGGATTGCCCAGGACCAAAGCAGGATACGATTCCATATGGGTAGTAGTTGATCGCTTGACCAAAGTAGCTCACTTCATCCCAGTGAAAACCACCTATACGAGTGCAGCTGGCCAAGATATATATGTCCATGATAGTATGTCTGCATGGAGTTCCGAGGACCATTGTATCAGATCGAGGAACACAGTTTACCTCAAAGTTTTGGCACCAGTTGCACCAGACCCTGGGAACGAGATTGGAGTTTAGTACATCATTTCACCCGCGGACGCATGGACAAATAGCGAGAGTCAACCAAATTTTGGAGGACATGTTGAGAGCCTGTGCGTTAGATTACGGACCTAGTTGGGATGACAATTTGCCATACTCAGAGTTTCCCTACAACAATAGCTATCAAGCCAGTTTAAAGATGGCACCGTTTGAAGACCTATATGGACGAAGGTGCAGAACACCGTTGATGTGGGACGAGGTAGGAGACTGACAGTTGTTTGGACTAGACTTGATCAAGGAGTCTGAGGAGGAGGTTAAATTGATTTGAGACAGACTGAAGATTGCTCAGTCCAGGCAGAAGAGTTATGCTGACTCAAAATGCAAGGAGGTAACCTATGAAATTGGAGATTGAGCATATCTGCGAGTATCACCCTTGCGAGGAGTGAAACGTTTTGGAGTTAAGGGAAAGTTAGCCCCGAGATTTGTAGGACCGTATCGTATTTTAGAACGGATGGGAGAAGTTGCCTACAAGTTGGAGTTGCCCGAGGGACTGTCAGGAGTTCATGACGTGTTTCACGTTTCACAGCTGAAGAAGTGTCATGTTGAGATGGCAGATATACCGCTAAGAGATACAGTACCCCTGGAGGCGATTCAGTTGGACAGTGATTTGACCTATGAGGAGAAACCAGTTAAGATTCTTGAGTTTGCCAGCAGAATCACCCGAAGTAAGGTTATCAAGTTTTGTAAAGTTCAGTGGAGCCACCATACCGAGGACGAAGCCACCTGGGAACGAGAGGATGATCTCCGCAAAGACCACCCGCACCTATTTTCTAGCCAGCCCGAATCTCGAGGGCGAGATTCATCTTAAGGGGGGTAGGTTTGTAACATCCCAAATTTTCAATTTGGAATGTTATACATTAGATCATCATTACATATCTTGTTTTATTGTTTTCCGTTCCATAATCCTCAAAATCCTAAGCAACTCAAGGACCCTCGGAGAGAGTTGGGGATTTCTCGGTTTTCATATTTGATTCTTTTATCAAATTTTTTAATGAGGATTTTGGTTTTAATTATTTTTCTCTTCGAAAATATTTCATATTAAAATACAAGAGAGGAGATAATATGACTTCTCCAAAATAAATGAACTATTGGAGGAAAAATACTAAAATCAAATATTTGTACCATTTGGATTTTATTGCCATTTTGTTTGCATTAGAAAAATTGCACGTTTTCAAAATTGCATTTTAGGGCCAAGAAAATGTTCATCTCGTTCTAAATATTTTATTTAGACAGTGAAAATTTATTTTGGCATTTTTAGTTTTTTATTTATTTTTCAAGGATTTTATTTTGGTCGGTGAAATTATTTAAAAAAAAGTTCCCGCGCCCGACTGGGCGTAAGGCCCAGCCGAGCCAGGCCGCCGACGCCGCCGCCGCCCCGAGCGCGCGCCGCTGCCGCCGACTCGGATAAGGAGTCCGAGCCGGACTCCACTCCACTGCCGCCGCCTTGACCCCTCCTCCAAGCCGCCCCGCCCCGCCCCTTTATATAGGCCACCACCCCGCCCCAAACGCCACCGACACGGCCGCCGCCTAGCCCCGCCGCCCGCGTC
>NC_041382.1:381565556-381573044 GCF_002162155.2 Triticum dicoccoides | reverse complement strand
TCGCCGCCGCCGCCGCAGCCAAGTGCCGCCGCCGCCTTGCCGCCGCCGCCGAACGCCGCCGCCGCCCCCGCGAGCCGCCGCTCCTCTGCCGCACCTCACCTCGCCGGACCCTCGGCGGAGGTAGTCGCCGGACACCGTCGCCGGTTTTTTTATAAAACCATTCGGTTTTTTAAAACCCTAGATCCGTTTTTTCCGGATTCGCCGGTTTTTCTCGGTTCTTCTAGTTAGCGGACGTTCATCCGAATGTTCGTTTTAACGAACGGTTCTTTGCCCGTTAGATACAGCTAACGAACGCTCGTTCGTTAGTCTGTTCGTAAGTTTTCTTTTATCGGATTTAATCCGCGATTTTCTCTGATCACGATTTCTGATCCGATCCTAGTTTATGTTTATCTTTTCGCTCGTTAGTCAGAATCAGGCGATTCAAGTGCCTAGAGTTTCATCTCGAAACCCTCTTTCCGTTTAACCAACTCAAACAAGTTTTCCCTACTGTAAAATTTGACCTAGTTTCAGATTAGTAAATGAAGCTTCTTTCTTTCGCCGATTGAGTTTCGTTGCTCCGTTTGATTTGATTCTTTTTGCGAACCAGAGTTCTTAATTTGAACTTTTTGGTAAACCTCTTTTATTTGAGTTTTGCTTGTGCATTGTTGCTTGTTAGTTATGTATGCTATTGTTTGCTTGCGATAGAACACCCGGAGTGCGAAGCGTGCTACTACGAGTCCCTAGGTTTCGCAGATGGTCAGCAAGGCAAGTAACACTTTGATCATACCCCTTTATCACCCAGTTTTTATGCATTAGTTCCAATCCTCAAACATTGCATGATTAGGACGTCATTAACTTGTGGGTTGGGAAGTACTTGATGAGGTAGAACCTATTGCCCTGTTACATTCAAACCCTTGGGAGTTACTCTACGTGTTGCTTATATTACTATACTATGCTATGCTCGTAGACGTGGTTTGGGTTTGAGTGAAATCCATGACAGATGTGAGATTGTTAAATTATTGGTTCAACTTAAGGTGGCAAGTTAATCAAACAACTGGGTGGATTGAGGCACCTGGAGTACCCAGTGTTGCCTGTATTTTTTTTTGAAATCCCGGAGTACCCGTGTGATCTTCCTATGGACCGCCACCCAGGCTCAAAGGGAACTGAGATGATTCATGCTAGAAACTTCCGTGTGCAGCCACAAGCTATTATGGGCTCTAGCATAGCTGAGTAAGTTATGTGAAGCTCTTGAAGAGGCAGATCAGCATGTAGTGGGATGTAGGTTTGGTATGGTCTGTCCGGAGTAGAGAGTTAATGTTTCTGAAAGAATGTGTCTTGGTCATCCGTTTCTCAAACACCATGTAGTGCGAGAAATCCAACGGAGGAGATCGAGTCTTGTGGGGAAAAGTGCGCAAACCTCTGCAGAGTGTACAATCTAATCATGGTTAGGCGTGTCCCCGGTTATGGATAATTCTTTAATATCTAGTACTTGGGTTATCACATGTATCTCATCATGTTTAATTAATATTGCTGGGTTGTTAATCACTTTAATTGGGATTGAGTTGGAGGAACCTTCTCAATGATGTTTCAACTACCATGATAGTAAAATTAAAATCTATTCCTTTGTTGTAGGGAAAAATTGGCTTTTCGCAAAACTATAACCATAGAGCTTTCCACCAGCCAAATATGCATGTAGTGATAGCATTATTTTGTTCTTGCTCTACTGTGTTACTTTGCCAGCATATTCCATGTGCTGAACCGTTTTCGAGCTGCAACGTATTATGTTGCAGACTTTTCATACGAGGAGTAAGGTTCGTTAGGTCGTTGCCGTGCAGCTCAGTTATGCCGTTGGAGTTGATGGACTCACTTTATCTTCCAAGCCTTTCCACTATTATCGCATTAGATGGCCTTAAGCCATATTATTGTAATAAGTTCTCTCTTGAGACATTCGATGTAATAAGTGTGTGATTTCTACTCTGTTATAAATCCTTTGAGTACTGTGTGTGTCGGCATTACCGATCCAGGGATGACACTGAAGCATAGAGACTTGACCATCTGAGGTCGGGTCGCTACATGTCACTTCCCATCTTTGTTTTGACATCCCATTCAGTTCATGCCCCGACACATCTTGATGAGATCGATTGAAGTTGAGAGTTCAAGTGTGTGTCGTGCAAGGAGATAAAGGTTTGGTGTGTTTCTATGATAGAACTAACCCGAGGGATCTTTGTGGATCGAAGGGAGTATATTGCATGTTCGAAAGCGAAACGAATGTACTATACCCATCCTAGTCCTCTTTCAATTGATCTCCAGACCCCGAGGTGAAACTGAGAGAGAACGAGTGGGTGCATGTGTGATACCTAAGGCAGATTCAAAATTTGGAACCGGTGATCATAGCATCAGCAAATCATATATAAAGGCTATTCAATGTTCGTCTCGCTTTTGTGTGTACAATATACTCCCTCCGATCCTTTCTAGTTTACATATAAGTTTTATGTGTAGCCAAAGTATATCTACTTTGATCAAATTTATAGAAAAAAGTATCAACATTCAATAACGCCCAATCAATATTGTTAGATTCGTACGCACTCCTAATTGTATTCAAACAGAGATGGTTTCCAATTTGTTTTCGAACACGTGAATGTGCTTGTTCTCGCGCATGCTTTTGCTACTAGGATTTTGCCACGTATAGCCATTCCAATAGTAAATTTTTAAGCTCCCTCTCCAATAGTAGTAGAAGTAGTAGTACTAGTGGAGTACTGACAACATCTAAAGTAGAGCATTAGTCCCACTCTATGTCAACACAAAATTAAAATGGAACTTGATGCTAAACCCGTTGTTGATCACCAACGTCGGTTAAATCCGAAGATGAAAGAAGTGGTAAGAACAGAAATATTAAAACTTCTAGTACTAGGTATAATCTATCCCATAGCTGATAGTAGATGTAGTGCTCATAGTACTATTAGTATACTCCCTCCATTTTTATTTACTCCACATAAAATGGAGGGAGTACTAGTAACACTCGGTCGACCTCTCTCTCTTCTAGTAGTATAAATGAAGTGGACAGGGGAGGGGTGATGTCGGTTTGCTCTCAACTACGGTCCCACAAGCGAGCGAAAACACAAGACGAAGCGTGTTCCATTCGGTAGGTGACGTGGAGGGTCCAACGTGCCGGGGTGCAACGCGAACGCGACAAGAGTGATGTACATCTTCCATTCCTTATGAACATGCATACTCCGAGTACTCTTTTTTAACACATTACAGACGCAAGCGCTCATACATGCGCACATACACTCACCCATATGAATGCACACACTCACACGCTACCCCTATGAGCACCTTTGAGATACTAAGCCGTCATACCTCTATCTCTACTCTCGGTGATGATGGTGTGCCTGCCATCTTGCAATATAGACCGTCTGATCTATATCTGGCGGATAGAAAGCAAACTATGGAAATTTTGCAAAAGGATACCCTTACCTCTATCCTTCATCCTTATCTCCCACAACTTCATTGTTGAATAATTAAAAAAGGAAAGCTCTAGAATAATCTGGCATGGAGGCTGCTGCCGGCGTTGTCCATCCCCACGCCTCCGCTAAGTCCGACCACCGATCACCACCGTGCCCCACTCCTCCCTATCTTATCTCTCATCTTTCTTCACCAGATATCATTTTTGATGAAATTCTCAAGATACCATTTTTTGGAGAAATGCTCGAGATATCATAAAAATGCTTCGTGGTGTTCCGTGCAATGCACGGGCATCTTGCTAGTCATCTCGAGATTTACAAAGCCACCAGCTTGTCGTCGACAGGAACGGTGGGGAGGTCGGGACGTCTGCCCCGTGAAACTCCGAAACTTTGGTCCCATCCCACCCCACAACTCTCTAGGCACCTGCCGTCCGGCTTTGCAAACTCTGCACAATCAAAACCGATTGACCGGTCATCGCTTGCTACATGCTGGCCGGGCACCATTGTCCCAAAACAAAACCTCGTATCAAGCCCATTCCCGCACCTTTCGATCCCCTAGCACGCATCAACCATCCCCTAGTTCGTCGAAAAGCCATGGTGTGATACAAGATCACGTACTACAAGATGCTGACTGTAACACCCTCGATGCGACTATCTCTCCCACGTGTCGAGGCACGACTTAGAGGCATAATCACATTGAAGGCATATGTCGCAAGTTAGGCAATCTTCACAACATCCCATGTAATATAAATAATAAAGGGCAGATAACATAGTTGGCTTACACTCGCCACGTCAATCAAGTACGTAAATAACATTACATCATCCAAACACTCATGGCCCGACTACGGTGCCAAAATAAAAGAGAACCCAACATGCAACAACGGTCCCGTTCACCCCCAACTGGGCACCACTACTGATCATCGAGAAAGGAAACATAGTAATGTTGAGAGTCTTCGTCGAACTCCCACTTGAGCTCATACGCGTCTCCTGGACCAGAATCATCAGGCCCTGCATCTGGTGTAATAGTAATCTGTGAGCCACAGGGACTCAACAATCTCGCACCCTCGCGATCAAAACTATTTAAGCTTATAGGAATGGCAAGGTAAAATATGAGTGGAGCTGCAGCAAGCGACTAGCAAATATGGTGGCTAACTTATTCGCAAAAGAGAGCGAGAAGAGGAGGCAAAGCGCGAGCGAGAAACTAGAGAGCAACCTGCGCAAACATTACTCCAACACCGTGTCCACTTCCCGGAATCCGCCGAGAAGAGGCCATCACGGTAACACACTCAGTTGATTCATTTTAATTAAGTTAAGGTTCAAGTTATCTACAACTGGACATTAACAAATTCCCGTCTACCCATAACCACGGGCACGGCTTTCGAAAGTTCAAATCCCTGCAGGGGAGTCCCAACTTAGCCCATGACAAGCTCTCACGGTCAACGAAGGAATAGACCTCCTCCCAAGATGTTCTGATCAGACTCGGTATCTCGGTAATTCAAGACACTTCGACATGTTAAAACAAGTCCAGCAACACCGCCCGAATCTGCCAAAAAATCCCGATAGGAGCTGCACATATCTCTTTCTTAGGGCACACTCAGATGAGCCAGACGTCGGGTAGGCCATCCCAGAGTTGCCCCTGGTAGCCCTGGACATCGCTCGGTGGGACCAACACTCAGAGGAGCACTGGCCCGGGGGGGTTAAAATAAGATGACCCTTGAGTCTGCAGAACCCAAGGGAAAGAAAAGGCTAGGTGGCGAATGGTAAGACCAATGTTGGGCATTGCTGGAAAGGCTTTAATCAAGGCGAACTATCAAGGGGTTCCCATTATAACCCAACCGCGTAAGGAACGCAAAATCCGGGAACATAACACCGATATGACGGAAACTAGGGCGGCAAGAGTGGAACAAAACACTAGGCGAGAGGCCGAGCCTTCCACCCTTTACCAAGTATATAGATGCATTAAGATAACATAGCAATATAATGATATCCCCAACAAGTAAAATATATGTTCCAACAAGGAACGCCCTCCAATCTTCACCTGCAACTAGAAACGCTATAAGAGGGGCTAAGCAAAGCGGTAACATAGCCAATCAACGGTTTGCTAGGACATTGGTGGGTTAGAGGTTTGACATGGCAATTTGGGAGGCTTGCAAGCAAGTGGTAGGCATCGTAGCAATGGCATAGCAAAAGAGCGAGCAAACTAGCATAGCAAAGATAGTAGTGATTTCGAGGGTATGATCATCTTGCCTGCACAGTTGTCAGAGTTGACTGGATCCTCGAAAGCAAACTCAACGGGCTCCTCATTAGCGAACTCGTCTCCCAGCTCTACGCAAACAAGACAAACAAGCAACAAGGACACAATCAACCACGTGCAAACTCAAACAACACAATGCAAAGATGATATGCTATGCGGGATGCGATGCGAGATGCAAAATGCAAGATATGACAGGAAATGCATGAACCTAGACTCAACTTGGAAATCCAGGTGTGCCACTGGAAAGATGAGATGAAATCTCTTGAAAACGATATAAAGAACGCCGGAATCAGAGTTACGGTTTGGAAATGGCAAGCGATTCAAAAATGACACCGGTCTGCGATTTACAGCAAGTAGGCATCTAAATGCAAAGAAATGAACATGCTACACACTCAAACATGACAACAGAATACATGGAAGGGATGCACACAAGATGCTTAACAAAAGTCAAGCACTGAGCTATGGCCAAATCATCCATTAACAGGTTCAAACAAGCATGGCAAAAATGCAAATGGCAAACAGATCTCAGACTTAGTGAAATCAACACTTGTCTGGAATTTCAGATCAAGTAGCCCTCTTCGGAGCAACAAAACTACATGCTACAGGACCTGAACATGGCAAAGTAAAGCATGGCATGGAGCTACTCAAAGAGCTTAACAAAAGTCCCTTAGTGACCTTGAGCCAAAAGGGATCAGAAAATACAATTGCAAGCATGTGAACATAGCAAAAACATAATCAGTTTCAGACTTAGTGAAAAACTGACGCATGCTGAAATATAACTCAAGTAGGCATGTATATGAGCTCGATGCACTCACTACAGAGCAAGTCATGGCAAGACAAGCATACACCCATCAATAAGGCACAAAATGTAAGCTAGACATGGCAAGAACAATAGCATAGCATGCACGTCTCAACTACAACATCATCGGCAAAATTGCAAACAAGTTGACAATCTGCCCAGATTCACAAAGTAGCAAAAGTAGAGCTCGATTGACTCAAGCTAGGGTAATCCATAAATGCAAACAAAGACAAGGATGGATAGAGCACTACAATATTAACAAAACTCCCTTACTGATCATCCTCAAAAGAGGCACGGATCACTAGGAAACAACATGAACATATGGCAACATGAGATAAATAGCTCCAGGACTTAGTGAAATCACTAAGTCCCTGAAAACAGAATTAGCAAGTGCACCACTTTGCAAGCTTGCACAAGTCACCACACACATCCTAAAAATACATGGGTTGCACCTCTGGAAAGATGAAAAAACCCTTAACAAAACATAAGTAGAACTCACGGGCATATCATGCACACATTAATCATGGCAATAAAGACAAAAGTGCTAAACGGAGTAACAGATCTGGCAATTAACTCAAGTAGCCCTCTTCTAACAGCATTTCGGGCATCAAGATGAGCTCAAATGAAAATGATGCAATGGAATGAAATGATGTACTCTCCGAGATGAACATTTTGACATGCTATATGCATGAATCGGATCTACAGATGCAAAGTTACGGAGCTACGAACAGAGGCACTTGGATCTGCAGTTCTAGGAATGACGAAATTTTTACCCCTAGGATTTACTGTTCACGGATCCGGATCCAGATCGGCGCACAGATCGAGGTTGACCGGGGCACGCACTCCGGCGAGGCGACGGCGGCCGGGGTCGACGGAGAAGGACGGCGGAGGGCGGCGAGGTGGCGCGGACGCGGCGAGGCGGCGGAGGCGGCAGCCGGCGTAGGTGAGGCGGCGGGCGAGGCGGAGGAGGCGGCGGCCGGCGTCGGCGAGGC
>NC_041382.1:381555524-381564950 GCF_002162155.2 Triticum dicoccoides | reverse complement strand
GGCGAAGTGGGCACGGGCGGCAGCCAATAGGGAGGCGCCACATGGCGGCGGCGAGGTGCAACAGACACGTCCGTCGGTGGGGGAAGCTGTCCGGCGGCGACGATGATGATTTTTTTAGGGTTTCGGGGGGGAGAAAGATCTGGATTTGGAGGGGGTGTATATATAGGCATAGAGGGAGCTAGGAGAGTCCAAATGAGGTGCGGTTTTTGGCCATGCGATCGTGGTCGAATGCTCTAGATGATGGAGCAGAGTTAGGTGGGTTTTCGGCCAAACTGGAGGGGTGTTGGGCTGCAACACACACGAGGCCTTTTCGGTCCCTCGGTTAACCATTGGAGTATCAAACGAAGTCCAAATGATAGGAAACTTGACAGGCGGTCTACCGGTAGTAAACCAAGGCCGCCTGGCAAGTCTCGGTCCAATCCGGAAATGTTTAATCCCGACACACGAAAGAAGGCTAGAAATGACCATCGGAGGAGAACGAAGCGCCGGAATGCAAAACGGACAACGGGAAAAATGCTCGAATGCCTGAGACGAGCACGTATGCAAATGCAATGCACATGATGACATGATATGAGATGCATGACAACGATAACAACACATGAAGACAAAACCCGAACCCGAGGAAATAAATATAACTTAAAGCCGGAAATGGCAAGAGTTGGAGTACAAATAGGGAAAGTTATATCCGGGGTGTTACAACACTCCACCACTATGAAAGGATCTCGTCCCGAGATCTAGGACTGAAAGAACGCCGGGTACTCAGAACGGAGGTGAACCTCGCGTTCCTAGGTAGCTTCACGGTCGGAATGGTGTGACCACTTGACTTTGAGAAATTTGATTGACTTGTTGCGAGTCTTGCGTCCAGTCTCTTCAAGAATAGCAACTGGGTGCTCACAATAAGTGAGATCTTCTTGGAGCTCAATGTCCTTGAAGTTGACGGTGCGGCCAGGAGTCTTGAAGCACTTTCGAAGCTGAGAGACATGGAAGACGTCATGAACATTTGCAAAGTTTGAAGGAAGCTCGAGTTGATAGGCGATGTCGCCTCTCTTGCTGACAATCTTGAAAGGTCCCACATATCTAGGAGCAAGCTTCCCTTTGATACCGAAGCGATGAGTACCTTTCATAGGAGAGACGCGGAGGTAAACATGATCTCCGATCTCGAAAGCCAAATCACGGTGCTTACTATCATAGTAGCTCTTCTGGCGGGATTGGGCTGCTTTGAGGTTATCACGAATGACTTTGCACATTTCTTCTGCCTCTGTGATTAAGTCATTACCCAAAAGCTGGCGTTCACCGGTTTTGGACCAGTTGAGAGGGGTACGGCACTTCGTGCCATACAGAATTTCAAAAGGGGCCTTGCCCGAACTTGCTTGAAAACTGTTGTTGTAGGAGAATTCAGCATAAGGAAGACAATCCTCCCACTTCATGCTAAAGGAGATCACACACGCCCTGAGCATATCTTCAAGAATCTGGTTGACACGCTCGACTTGACCGCTAGTTTGAAGATGGAAAGCTGTGCTGAAGCGGATGTTGGTTCCCATGGCCTTCTGAAAAGAATCCCAAAACTTCAAGGTAAACATGCTGCCACGGTCTAAAGATATCACTTGAGGAATACCGTGTAGAGAGACAATACGAGAGGTATAGAGTTCCGCCAATTGAGCTGCAGTGATCGACTCTTTGATAGGCAGAAAGTGAGCCACTTTGGTGAGTTTGTCGATGACAACGAATATAGCATCATTGCCACGCTTGGACTTTGGAAACCCAGTCACGAAGTCCATTTCAATGTGGTCAAACTTCCATTCTGGAATGGCAAGAGGTTGGAGGAGACCTGCTGGCCTTTGGTGTTCTGCCTTCACTCTTCTGCAGACATCACATTCATTCACGAATTGAGCGATCTCACGCTTCATTCGAGTCCACCAATAAGCTTGCTTAAGGTCCTGATACATCTTCGTGCTCCCAGGGTGGATGGAGAGGAGAGAATTGTGAGCCTCGTTCATGATCACTTTACGGAGGTCAACTTTGGGTACAACAATACTATCCTCGAAGAAGAGAGTGTCCTTGTCATCAAGGCGGTAGCACTTGTACTTGGACTGACTCTTGGCAATCCCAATCTTCACCTTTTTCACCATAGCTCAAGAAGTTGGGCTTGGTGAATCTGGTCTTCCAAGGTAGGAGAGACTTGAAGGTTGGCGAGGAAACCTTGAGGAACAACTTGCAGATTAAGTTTGCGGAAAGCTTCACAAAGCTCGGGTTGATAAGGCTTGAGAATCAGACTATTGCAGTAGGCCTTTCTGCTCAAAGCGTCAGCAATCACATTGGCCTTGCCTGGAGTACACTCGATACTCGGATTATACTCTTGAATCATCTCAACCCATCGAGTTTGCCTGAGGTTGAGATTAGGCTGAGTGAAGATGTACTTGAGACTCTTGTGATCAGTGAAAATATCCACTTTTCTTCCCAATAGAAGATGTCTCCAAGTCAAAAGAGCGTGCACAACTGCCGCCAACTCGAGATCGTGAGTGGGGTAGTTCTTCTCACTCGGCTTTAACTGGCGAGATGTATAAGCAACAACTTTCTTCTCTTGCATCAAAACTGCGCCAAGACCTTGGAGAGAGGCATCACAAAAGACCTCGTACGGCTTGGATTCATCAGGCGAAGTCAGAACTGGAGCAGTGATCAATTTCTCTTTCAAAGTGTTGAAAGCAATATCACACTCTAGAGACCAACCGTACTTGACGTGCTTCTGGAGAAGATTTGAGAGAGGCTTCGCGATCTTAGAAAAGTTTTCAACGAATCTTCGGCAATAGCTTGCGAGACCGAGGAAGCTACGGAGTTGCTTCATGTTCTGAGGAGGTTCCCAATTCACAATTGCAGACACCTTCTCAGGATTCACGGCAATGCCCTTGGCAGAGATGATATGACCAAGATAAAGAACCTCATCGAGCCAAAACTCACACTTGGAGAACTTGGCGTAGAACTGATGTTCCCTGAGCTTATCAAGAACCAAACGCAAGTGCTTGGCATGATCTTCCTTGTTCTTCGAGAAAACCAGAATGTCGTCGAGATAGACCAAAACGAAGTCATTGGTGTAGGCGTTGAAGATGAAGTTCATCATGCGAGAGAACGTCAGAGGAGCGTTGGCGAGACCAAAAGACATGACAGTGTATTCATATGAACCAAAGCTTGTCCTGAAAGCCTTCTTGGGAATATCTTGCTCACGAATGTGAATCTGGTGATAACCCATGCGTAGATCAAGCTTGGAGAATACTTGGGCACCTTTGAGTTGTTCGAAGAGCTCATTGATGTTGGGAAGTGGGTATTTGTTCTTGATGGTCTTCTTGTTCACTGGACGGTAACCAACACAAAGTCGGTCCGTTCCATCCTTCTTCTTCACAAAAAGAACACCACAACCCCACGGAGAAGAACTAGGCCGGATGAGACCCATTTTCTCTTGAATATCGAGTTGCTTCTTCAGCTCCTTCAACTCTTCAGGTCCGAGCTTGTAAGGACGCTTGCACACAGGTTCCGTGCCAGGCTCAAGATCAATAACGAATTCGACTGGCCGGTGCGGAGGCATTCCTGGAAGCTCTTCTGGAAAGACGTCTTGATATTCGCAAACGACTGGAATTTGCGAGATAGCGTCCAATTCACCCTTCTCATTGAGAGAAAACAGACGGATGGTATTATCCCGAGCGGCAAAGACAATTACATCCTCAGACGAATGAGTCAATTGAATCTGCCTGGCTGCACAATCGAGATGTGCCTTGTGCTTAGAAAGCCAATCCATCCCGAGAATAAGATCAATATCCGAGTTACCAAGAACCACCGAAGAAGAGAGAAACTTGTAATCGCCCAAAGTGATAGAAACATCTAGGGCAATAGCGCTTGCATTCATGAATTTACCCGGAGAAACAACAGATAACTGTCTAGGCAAATCTTGTGAAGGCAACTCATGCTTAGAAACAAATGGCCTCGAGTTGAAACAATGCGATGCACCCGTGTCAAAAAGAACTTTTGCAGGAATATCATTAACAGGAAGGTTACCCATGATCACATCTGGTGATTCCTCTGCCTGAGCTGCATTCAGCAAGTTGACCTTGGCGGACTTGGGATTATGCTTGACCACAGCTGTACTTGCCGATCTCACAGGAGGAGGAGGAGGAGGACGCCTCTGGTTTAAACACTTGTTGGCATAGTGACCCTTCTGTTGGCACTTGTTGCACGTGACCTCTAAAAGCGGACGGTGATATGGAGCACTCGATCTTGGAGGTTGAGATGAAGTCTTGTTCTGAAAGCCAGGGTTGGGTGGGTGGGAAGAACCATTGCCACATTTGCTCTTCTGCTGATACGGCTGACGGAACGGAGGAGGAGGAAGCCAATACTTCTGCTGCTTGGCCACTTGAGTAGAGGAAGAAGGAGTAACATCTCTGACTCGCTTCTTGGAAGCATCGCACCTCAACTGAGCAGCCTCTTGCTTCAGTGCCATGTTGTAGAACTCATCGTATCTCAAGGGCTCGAAGAGAACAAGAGCTAGCTGGATTTCTTCTCTGAGACCACCCCTGAACTGGTATATCATGCTCTTCTCATCAGGGACGTCCTGCTTGGCAAAGCGGGCGAGCTTCTGGAACAACTTGTTGTAGTCATAGACAGATAAAGAGCCTTGCTTCAGACTGCGGAATTCCTCACGCTTGCTTTCATCCACGCTCTGGGGAATATGATGAGCTCGGAAATCTCGACGGAAATCATCCCAAGTGATAACACGTCCACCTCTGGAGTCCTTGTACTGCAGGAACCATTCTGCAGCTTGATCTTTGAGTTGGAAGGAAGCGAACTTGACAAAGTCCTCAGACCTGATGTTACTGCACTCAAAATGCTTGCACAGATCCACAAGCCAATCGTCAGCATCGGTTGCCTCAACACAATTGCTGAATGTCTTTGGCCCGTTAGCAAGGAACTGGTTGAGTGTAGCAAAGTGATTCTGATTGCTGCCTTGATTCCCTTGGTTGCCTTGATTGCGCTCTTGAAGAATTTGCATGATCAGCTGTGTGTTTGCATTGGTTGCGGCCATCACAACTTGCCATGCCTCTGGAGGAGGTGGAGGTGGTGGCAGATCAGGATTCGGAGTCGTGCGCGTTGGAGGAGCCATCCTGAAGAGGTTGACCACCATTAGCACATTGATAGACAAATATTGAAGCTGAATCCAACGGAATGAAAATTGCAACATATAGTCTTCACATCCGAATAAAATGAACGAATGCATTCCTCTTGAAATGGTCATATATCCATAAATTGAGAAGCCACGTAGAATTAAGGTAGAGAAATAATTCAACAAGGTACGGATCAAGAACGAATAATCGGTTAGAAATCCCAATCTCAAACCAATATCCGTGGAAGAAGAACTAGAGCTACTAGAATTCCCACCTAGGAAACTCCCGAACCTTTCCGGTTATGCAATCAGGTGTTGGGGATACAGGGGAAGCATAATATCTCACCCAAACTAGCAAATCCTACATCCAGCTGTATCCATCCTTCAACACATAACCAAGAAACCTTCGGAAACCATCTACCTCAACCTTCGAAAAGCATTCGTTATACAAGTTATGGCGATACTCCCGAACTCCCGGCCCAGTACTGGGTGGCATCGAGGTTATCTCACCAACGAACTGCATAAAAGAGATTTTCGATGTCGGCGTACTACACTCAGGTATTCCAGAACTGCAATGATAAAATTATGATGACAACACCTCAGAGCTCAACTCCCTGGGACACTTCCACTAAACCCCTGACAGGAGGCACCAAGACAATGTTCTCATCATAAAACCATCGGAACGATTCCAAGATACCCGCGTGATCCTAAATTTTTTTAGTGAAATTTGAGAAGAGAAAAGTCAAAACTCTACGTCAGGATGCCTTACCAGAGCGATGAGGAGACTGGGAAGTAAAAAGAATTCCTAATCTCTTCGATATATAATTCCTAAAAGACTCAAAACATTTTTCTAGACATAACTCGGCCGCTAAAAACGATCAAGCAATGGGGCTCCTAAGGTCGGGGAAGGCTCTGATTACCAACTTGTAACACCCTCGATGCGACTATATCTCCCACGTGTCGAGGCACGACTTAGAGGCATAATCGCATTGAAGGCATATGTCGCAAGTTAGGCAATCTTCACAACATCCCATGTAATATAAATAATAAAGGGGAGATAACATAGTTGGCTTACACTCGCCACGTCAATCAAGTACATAAATAACATTACATCATCCAAACACTCATGGCCCGACTACGGCGCCAAAATAAAAGAGAACCCAACATGCGACAACGGCCCCGTTCACCCCCAACTGGGCACCACTACTGATCATCGGAAAGGAAACATAGTAACATTGAGAGTCTTCGTCGAACTCCCACTTGAGCTCATACGCGTCTCCTGGAGCGGAATCATCAGGCCCTGCATCTGGTGTAATAGTAATCTGTGAGCCACAGGGACTCAGCAATCTCGCACCCTCGCGATCAAAACTATTTAAGCTTATAGGAATGGCAAGGTAAAATGTGAGTGGAGCTGCAGCAAGCGACTAGCAAATATGGTGGCTAACTTATTCGCAAAAGAGAGCGAGAAGAGGAGGCAAAGCGCAAGCAAGAAACTAGAGAGCAACCTGCGCAAACATTACTCCAACCCCGTGTCCACTTCCCGGACTCCGCCAAGAAGAGGCCATCACGGTAACACACTCAATTGATTCATTTTAATTAAGTTAAGGTTCAAGTTATCTACAACCGGACATTAACAAATTACCATCTGCCCATAACCGCGGGCACGGCTTTCGAAAGTTCAAATCCCTGCAGGTGTGTCCCAACTTAGCCCATGACAAGCTCTCACGGTCAACGAAGGAATAGACCTCCTCCCAAGACGTTCCGATCAGACTCGGTATCTCGGTAATTCAAGACACTTCGACAGGTTAAAACAAGTCCAGCAACACCGCCCGAATGTGCCGACAAATCCCGATAGGAGCTGCACATATCTCTTTCTTAGGGCACACTCAGATGAGCCAGACGTCAGGTAGGCCAGCCCAGAGTTGCCCCTGGTAGCCCCGGACATCGCTCGGTGGGACCAACACTTAGAGGAGCACTGGCCCGGGGGGGTTAAAATAAGATGACCCTTGAGTCTGCAGAACCCAAGGGAAAGAAAAGGCTAGGTGGCGAATGGTAAGACCAATGTTGGGCATTGCTGGAAAGGCTTTAATCAAGGCGAACTATCAAGGTGTTCCCATTATAACCCAACCGCGTAAGGAACGCAAAATCCGGGAACATAACACCGATATGACGGAAACTAGGGCGGAAAGAGTGGAACAAAACACTAGGCGAGAGGCCGAGCCTTCCACCCTTTACCTAGTATATAGATGCATTAAGATAACATAGCAATATAATGATATCCCCAACAAGTAAAATATATGTTCCAACAAGGAACGCCCTCCAATCTTCACCTGCAACTAGCAACGCTATAAGACGGGCTAAGCAAAGCGGTAACATAGCCAATCAACGGTTTTCTAGGACATTGGTGGGTTAGAGGTTTGACATGGCAATTTGGGAGGCTTGCAAGCAAGTGGTAGGCATCGTAGCAATGGCATAGCAAAAGAGCGAGCAAACTAGCATAGCAAAGATAGTAGTGATTTCGAGGGTATGATCATCTTGCCTGCACAGTTGTCAGAGTTGACTGGATCCTCGAAAGCAAACTCAACGGGCTCCTCATTAGAGAACTCGTCTCCGGGCTCTACCCAAACAAGACAAACAAGCAACAAGGACACAATCAACCACGTGCAAACTCAAACAACACAATGCAAATATGATATGCTATGCGGGATGCGATGCGAGATGCAAAATGCAAGATATGACAGGAAATGCATGAACCTGGACTCAACTTGGAAATCCAAGTGTGCCACTGGAAAGATGAGATGAAATCGCTTGAAAACGATATAAAGAACGCCAGAATCAGAGTTACGGTTTGGGAATGGCAAGCGATTCAAAAATGACACCAGTCTGCGATTTACAGCAAGTAGGCATCTAAATGCAAAGAAATGAACATGCTACACACTCAAACATGACAACAGAATACATGGAAGGGATGCACACAAGATTCTTAACAAAAGTCTAGCACTGAGCTATGGCCAAATCATCCATTAACAGGTTCAAACAAGCATGGCAAAAATGCAAATGGCAAACAGATCTCAGACTTAGTGAAATCAACACTTGTCTGGAATTTCAGATCAGGTAGCCCTCTTTGGAGCAACAAAACTACATGCTATAGGACCTGAACATGGCAAAGTAAAGCATGGCATGGAGCTACTCAAAGAGTTTAACAAAAGTCCCTTAGTGACCTTGAGCCAAAAGGGATCAGAAAATACAATTGCAAGCATGTGAACATAGCAAAAACATAATCAGTTTCAGACTTAGTGAAAAACTGACACATGCTGAAATATAACTCAAGTAGGCATGTATACGAGCTCGATGCACTCACTACAGAGCAAGTCATGGCAAGACAAGCATACACACATCAAGAAGACACAAAATGTAAGCTAGACATGGCAAGAACAATAGCATAGCATGCACGTCTCAACTACAACATCACCGGCAAAATTGCAAACAAGTTGACAATCTGCCCAGATTCACAAAGTAGCAAAACTAGAGCTCGATTGACTCAAGCTAGGGTGATCCATAAATGCAAAAAATACAAGGATGGATAGAGCACTACAATATTAACAAAACTCCCTTACTGATCATCCTCAAAAGAGGCACGGATCACTAGGAAACAACATGAACATATGGCAACATGAGATAAACAGCTCCAGGACTTAGTGAAATCACTAAGTCCCTGAAAACAGAATTAGCAAGTGCACCACTTTGCAAGCTTGCACAAGTCACCACACACATCCTAAAAATACATGGGTTGCACCTCTGGAAAGATGACAAAACCCTTAACAAAACATAAGTAGAACTCACGGGCATATCATGCACACATTAATCATGGCAAAAAAGACAAAAGTGCTAAACGGAGTAACAGATCTGGCAATTAACTCAAGTAGCCCTCTTCTAACAGCATTTCGGGCATCAAGATGAGCTCAAATGAAAATGATGCAATGGAATGAAATGATGTACTCTCTGAGGTGAACGTTTTGACATGCTATATGCATGAATCGGAGCTACAGATGCAAAGTTACGGAGCTACGAATAGAGGCACTTGGATCTGCAGTTCTGGGACTGACGAAATTTTTACCCCTAGGATTTACCGTTCACGGATCCGGATCCAGATTGGCGCACGGATCGAGGTTGACCGGGGCACGCACTCTGGCGAGGCGATGGC
This sequence comes from Triticum dicoccoides, assembly GCF_002162155.2. NCBI lineage: Eukaryota > Viridiplantae > Streptophyta > Magnoliopsida > Poales > Poaceae > Triticum > Triticum dicoccoides. The sequence continues at coordinate 381,555,600 of NC_041382.1, read as the reverse complement.
GGCCGGGGTCGACGGAGAAGGACAACGGAGGGCGGCGAGGTGGCGCGGACGCGGCGAGGCGGCGGAGGGGGCGACC
>NC_041382.1:381545359-381554872 GCF_002162155.2 Triticum dicoccoides | reverse complement strand
GAAAGATCCGGATTTGGAGGGGGTGTATATACAAGCATAGATGGAGCTAGGAGAGTCCAAATGAGGTGCGGTTTTCGGCCACGCGATCGTGATCGAACGCTCTAGATGATGGAGCAGAGTTAGGTGGGTTTTGGGCCAAATTGGAGGGGTGTTGGGCTGCAACACACACGAGGCCTTTTCGGTCCCTCGGTTAACCATTGGAGTATCAAACGAAGTCCAAATGATACGAAACTTGACAGGCGGTCTACCGGTAGTAAACCAAGGCCGCCTGGCAAGTCTTGGTCCAATCCGGAAATGTTTAATCCCGACACACGAAAGAAGGCTAGAAATGACCACCGGAGGAGAACGAAGCGCCGGAATGCAAAACGGACAACGGGAAAAATGCTCGAATGCCTGAGACGAGCACGTATGCAAATGCAATGCACATGATGACATGATATGAGATGCATGACAATGATAACAACACACGAAGACAAAACCCGAACCAGAGGAAATAAATATAACTTAACGCCGGAAACGGCAAGAGTTGGAGTACAAATAGGGAAAGTTATATCCGGGGTGTTACAACACTCCACCACTACGAAAGGATCTCGTCCCGAGATCTAGGACTGAAAGAACGCTGGGTACTCAGAACGGAGGTGAACCTCGCGTTCCCAGGTAGCTTCATGGTCGGAATGGTGTGACCACTTGACTTTGAGAAATTTGATTGACTTGTTGCGAGTCTTGCGTTCAGTCTCTTCAAGAATAGCAACTGGGTGCTCACGATATGTGAGATCTTCTTGGAGCTCAATGTCCTCGAAGTTGACGGTGCGGTCAGGAGTCGTGAAGCACTTTCAAAGCTGAGAGACATGGAACACGTCATGAACATTTGCAAAGTTTGAAGGAAGCTCGAGTTGATAGGCGATGTCGCCTCTCTTGCTGACAATCTTGAAAGGTCCCACGTATCTAGGAGCAAGCTTCCCTTTGATACCGAAGCGACGAGTACCTTTCATAGGAGAGACGCGGAGGTAAACATGATCTCCGATCTCGAAAGCCAAATCATAGTGCTTACTATCATAGTAGCTCTTCCGGCGAGATTGGGCTGCTTTGAGGTTATCACGAATGACTTTGCACATTTCTTCTGCCTCTGTGATTAAGTCATTACCCAAAAGTTGGCGTTCACCGGTTTCGGACCAGTTGAGAGGGGTACGGCACTTCCTGCCATACAGAATTTCAAAAGGGGCCTTGCCCGAACTTGCTTGAAAACTGTTGTTGTAGGAGAATTCAGCATAAGGAAGACAATCCTCCCACTTCATGCTGAAGGAGATCACACACGCCCTGAGCATATCTTCAAGAATCTGGTTGACACGCTCGACTTGACCGCTAGTTTGAGGATGGAAAGCTGTGCTAAAGTGGATGTTAGTGCCCATGGCCTTCTGAAAAGAATCCCAAAACTTCGAGGTAAAGATGCTGCCACGGTCTGAAGAGATCACTTGAGGAATACCGTGCAGAGAGACAATACGAGAGGTATAGAGTTCCGCCAATTGAGCTGCAGTGATCGACTCTTTGATAGGCAGAAAGTGAGCCACATTGGTGAGTTTGTCGATGATAACGAATATAGCATCATTGCCACGCTTGGACTTTGGAAACCCAGGCATGAAGTCCATTTCAATGTGGTCAGACATCCATTCTGGAATGGCAAGAGGTTGGAGGAGACCTGCTGGCCTTTGGTGTTCTGCCTTCACTCTTCTGCAGACATCACATTCATTCACGAATTGAGCGGTCTCGCGCTTCATTCGAGTCCACCAATAAGCTTTCTTAAGGTCCTGATACATCTTCGTGCTCCCAGGGTGGATGGAGAGGAGAGAATTGTGAGCCTCGTTCATGATCACTTTACGGAGGTCACCTTTGGGTACAACAATACGATCCTCGAAGAAGAGAGTGTCCTTGTCATCAAGGCGGTAGCACTTGTACTTGGACTGACTCTTGGCAATCCCAATCTTCACCTTTTTCACCATAGCATCAAGAAGCTGGTCTTGGCGAATCTAGTCTTCCAAGGTAGGAGAGACTTGAAGGTTGGCGAGGAAACCTTGAGGAACAACTTGCAGATTAAGTTTGCGGAACGCTTCACAAAGCTCGGGTTGATAAGGCTTGAGAATCAGACTGTTGCAGTAGGCCTTTCTGCTCAAAGCGTCAGCAATCACATCGGCCTTTCCTGGAGTATACTCGATACTCGGATTATACTCTTGAATCAGCTCAACCCATCGAGTTTGCCTGAGGTTGAGATTAGGCTGAGTGAAGATGTACTTGAGACTCTTGTGATCAGTGAAAATATCCACTTTTCTTCCCAATAGAAGATGTCTCCAAGTCAAAAGAGCATGCACAACTGCCGCCAACTCGAGATCGTGAGTGGGGTAGTTCTTCTCATTCGACTTTAACTGGCGAGATGTATAAGCAACAACTTTCTTCTCTTGCATCAAGACTGCGCCAAGACCTTGGAGAGAGGCATCACAAAAGACCTCGTACGGCTTGGATTCATCAGGCGGAGTCAGAACTGGAGCAGTGATCAATTTCTCTTTCAAAGTGTTGAAAGCAATATCACACTCCGGAGACCAAACGTACTTGACGTGCTTCTGGAGAAGATTTGAGAGAGGCTTCGCGATCTTAGAAAAGTTTTCAACGAATCTTCGGCAATAGCTTGCGAGACCGAGGAAGCTATGGAGTTGCTTCACGTTCTGAGGAGGTTCCCAATTCATAATTGCAGACACCTTCTCAGGATTCACGGCAATGCCCTTGGCAGAGATGATATGACCAAGATAAAGAACCCCATCGAGCCAAAACTCATACTTGGAGAACTTGGCGTAGAACTGATGTTCCCTGAGCTTATCAAGAACCAAACGCAAGTGCTTGGCATGATCTTCCTTGTTCTTCGACAAAACCAGAATGTCGTCGAGATAGACCAAAACGAAGTCATTGGTGTAGGCGTTGAAGATGAAGTTCATCATGCGAGAGAACGTCGGAGGAGCGTTGGCGAGATCAAAAGACATGACAGTGTATTCATATGAACCAAAGCTTGTCCTGAAAGCCGTCTTGGGAATATCTTGCTCACGAATGCGAATCTGGTGATAACCCATGCGGAGATCAAGCTTGGAGAATACTTGGGCACCTTTGAGTTGCTCGAAGAGCTCATTGATGTTGGGAAGTGGGTATTTGTTCTTGATGGTCTTCTTGTTCACTGGACGGTAACCAACACAAAGTCGATCCGTTCCATCCTTCTTCTTCACAAAAAGAACACCACAACCCCACGGAGAAGAACTAGGCTGGATGAGACCCATTTTCTCTTGAATATCGAGTTGCTTCTTCAGCTCCTTCAACTCTTCAGGTCCGAGCTTGTAAGGACGTTTGCACACAGGTTCCGTGCCAGGCTCAAGATCAATAACGAATTCGACTGGCCGGTGCGGAGGCATTCCTGGAAGCTCTTCTGGAAAGACGTCTTGATATTCGCAAACGACTGGAATTTGCGAGATAGCATCCAATTCACCCTTCTCATTGAAAGAAAACAGATGGATGGTATTATCCCGAGCGGCAAAGACAATTACATCCTCAGACGAATGAGTCAATTGAATCTTCCTGGCTGCACAATCGAGATGTGCCTTGTGCTTAGAAAGCCAATCCATCCCGAGAATAAGATCAATATACGAGTTACCAAGAACCACCGGAGAAGAGAGAAACTTGTAATCGCCCAAAGTGATAGAAACATCTGGGGCAATAGCGCTTGCATTCATGAATTTACCCGGAGAAACAACAGATAACTGTCTAGGCAAATCTTGTAAAGGCAACTCATGCTTAGAAACAAATGGCCTCAAGATGAAACAATGCGATGCACCCGTGTCAAAAAGAACTTTTGCAGGAATATCATTAATAGGAAGGTTACCCATGATCACATCTGGTGATTCCTCTGCCTGAGCTGCATTCAGCAAGTTGACCTTGGCGGACTTGGGGTTATGCTTGACCACAGCTGTACTTGCCGATCTCACAGGAGGAGGAGGAGGAAGACGCCTCTGGTTGAAACACTTGTTGGCATAGTGAGCCTTCTGTTGGCACTTGTTGCACGTGGCCTCTGAAAGCGAACGGTGATACGGAGCACTCGATCTTGGAGGTTGAGACGAAGTCTTGTTCTGAAAGCCAGGGTTGGGTGGGTGGGAAGAACCACTGCCACCTTTGCTCTTCTGCTGATACGGCTGACGGAACGGAGGAGGAGGAAGCCAATACTTTTGCTGCTTGGCCACTTGAGTAGAGGAAGAAGGAGTAACATCTCTGACTCGCTTCTTGGAAGTGTCGCACCTCAACTGAGCAGCCTCTTGCTTCAGTGCCATGTTGTAGAACTCATCGTATCTCAAGGGCTCGAAGAGAACAAGAGCTAGCTGGATTTCTTCTCTGAGACCACCCCTGAACTGGTATATCATGCTCTTCTCATCAGGAACGTCCTGCTTGGCAAAGCGGGCGAGCTTCTGGAACAACTTGTTGTAGTCATAGACAGACAAAGAGCCTTGCATCAGATTGCGGAATTCCTCACGCTTGCTTTCAACCACGCTCTGGGGAATATGATGAGCTCGGAAATCTCGACGGAAATCATCCCAAGTGATAACACGTCCACCTCTGGAGTCCTTGTACTGCAGGAACCATTCTGCAGCTTGATCTTTGAGTTGGAAGGAAGAGAACTTGACAAAGTCCTCAGACCTGACGTTACTGCACTCGAAATGCTTGCACAGATCCACAAGCCAATCGTCAGCATCGGTTGCCTCAACACAATTGCTGAAAGTCTTTGGCCCGTTAGCAAGGAACTGGTTGAGTGTAGCAAAGTGATTCTGATTGCTGCCTTGATTCCCTTGGTTGCCTTGATTGCGCTCTTGAAGAATTTGGATGATCAGCTGTGTGTTTGCATTGGTAGTGGCCATCACAGTTTGCCATGCCTCTGGAGGAGGTGGAGGTGGTGGCGGATCAGGATTCGGAGTTGTGCGTGTTGGAGGAGCCATCCTGAAGAGGTTGACCACCATTAGCACATTGATAGACAAATATTGAAGCTGAATCCAACGGAATGAAAATTGCAACATATAGTCTTCACATCCGAATAAAATGAACGAATGCATTCCTCTTGAAATGGTCACATATCCATAAATTGAGAAGCCACGTAGAATTAAGGTAGAGAAATAATTCAACAAGGTACGGATCAAGAACGAATAATCGGTAAGAAATCCCAATCTCAAACCAATATCCGTGGAAGAAGAACTAGAGCTACTAGAATTCCCACCTATGAAACTCCCCAACCTTTCCGGTTATGCAATCAGGTGTTGGGGATACATGGGAAGCATAATATCTCACCCAAACTAGCAAATCCTACATCCAGCTGTATCCATCCTTCAACACATAACCAAGAAACCTTCGGAAACTATCTACCTCAACCTTCGAAAAGCATCCGTTATCCAAGTTATGGCGATACTCCCGAACTCCCGCCCCAGTACTGGGTGGCGTCGAGGTTATCTCACCAACGAACTGCATAAAAGAGATTTTCGATGTCGGTGTACTAGACTCAGGTATTCCAGAACTGCAACGATAAAATTATGATGACAACACCTGAGAGCTCAACTCCCTGGGACACTTCCACTAAACCCCTGACAGGAGGCACCAAGACAATGTTCTCATCATAAAACCATCGGAACGATTCCAAGATACCCGCGTGATCCTAATTTTTTTTAGTGAAATTTGAGAAGAGAAAAGTCAAAACTCTACGTCAGGATGCCTTACCAGAGCGATGAGGAGACTGGGAAGTAAAAAGAATTCCTAATCTCTCCGATATATAATTCCTTAAAGACTCAAAACATTTTTCTAGACACAACTCGGCCGCTAAAAACGATCAAGCAATGGAGCTCCTAAGGTCGGGGAAGGCTCTGATTACCAACTTGTAACACCCTCGATGCGACTATATCTCCCACGTGTCGAGGCACGACTTAGAGGCATAATCGCATTGAAGGCATATGTCGCAAGTTAGGCAATATTCACAACATCCCATGTAATATAAATAATAAAGGGGAGATAACATAGTTGGCTTACACTCGCCACGTCAATCAAGTACATAAATAACATTACATCATCCAAACACTCATGGCCCGACTACGGCGCCAAAATAAAAGAGAACCCAACATGCGACAACGGTCCCGTTCACCCCCAACTGGGCACCACTACTGATCATTGGGAAAGGAAACATAGTACCGTTGAGAGTCTTCGTCGAACTCCCACTTGAGCTCATACGCGTCTCCTGGAGCGGAATCATCAGGCCCTGCATCTGGTGTAATAGTAATCTGTGAGCCACATGGACTCAGCAATCTCGCACCCTCGCGATCAAAACTATTTAAGCTTATAGGAATGGCAAGGTAAAATATGAGTGGAGCTGCAGCAAGCGACTAGCAAATATGGTGGCTAACTTATTCACAAAAGAGAGCGAGAAGAGGAGGCAAAGCGCGAGCGAGAAACTAGAGAGCAACCTGCGCAAACATTACTCCAACACCGTGTCCACTTCTCGGACTCCGCCGAGAAGAGGCCATCACGGTAACACACTCAGTTGATTCATTTTAATTAAGTTAAGGTTCAAGTTATCTACAACCGGACATTAACAAATTCCCATCTGCCCATAACCGCGGGCACGGCTTTCGAAAGTTCAAATCCCTGCAGGGGAGTCCCAACTTAGCCCATGACAAGCTCTCACGATCAACGAAGGAATAGACCTCCTCCCAAGACGTTCCGATCAGACTCGGTATCTCGGTAATTCAAGACACTTCGACAGGTTAAAACAAGTCCAGCAACACCGCCCGAATGTGCCGACAAATCCCAATAGGAGCTGCACATATCTCTTTCTCAGGGCACACTCAGCTGAGCCAGACGTCGGATAGGCCAGCCGAGAGTTACCCCTGGTAGCCCCGGACATCGCTCGATGGGACCAACACTCAGAGGAGCACTGGCCCGGGGGGGTTAAAATAAGATGACCCTTGAGTCTGCAGAACCCAAGGGAAAGAAAAGGCTAGGTGGCGAATGGTAAGACCAATGTTGGGCATTGCTGGAAAGGCTTTAATCAAGGCGAACTATCAAGGGGTTCCCATTATAACCCAACCGCGTAAGGAACGCAAAATCCGGGAACATAACACCGATATGACGGAAACTAGGGCGGCAAGAGTGGAACAAAACACTAGGCGAGAGGCCGAGCCTTCCAGCCTTTACCAAGTATATAGATGCATTAAGATAACATAGCAATATAATGATATCCGCAACAAGTAAAATATATGTTCCTACAAGGAACGGCCTCCAATCTTCACCTGCAACTAGCAACGCTATAAGAGGGGCTAAGCAAAGCGGTAACATAGCCAATCAACGGTTTGCTAGGACATTGGTGGGTTAGAGGTTTGACATGGCAATTTGGGAGGCTTGCAAGCAAGTGGTAGGCATCGTAGCAATGGCATAGCAAAAGAGCGAGCAAACTAGCATAGAAAAGATAGTAGTGATTTCGAGGGTATGATCATCTTGCCTGCACAGTTGTCAGAGTTGACTGGATCCTCGAAAGCAAACTCAACGGGCTCCTCGTTAGCGAACTCGTCTCCCGGCTCTACCCAAACAAGACAAACAAGCAACAAGGATACAATCAACCACGTGCAAACTCAAACAACACAATGCAAAGATGATATGCTATGCGGGATGCGATGGGGGATGCAAAATGCAAGATATGACAGGAAATGCATGAACCTGGCCTCAACATGGAAATCCAAGTGTTCCAATGGAAATATGAGATAAAATCGCTTGAAAACGATATAAAGAACGCCGGAATCAGAGTTACGGTTTGGAAATGGCAAGCGATTCAAAAATGACACCGGTCTGCGATTTACAGCAAGTAAGCATCTAAATGCAAAGAAATGAACATGCTACAGCACTCAAACATGACAAAAAAATACATTGCAGGGATGCACACAACATGCTTAACAAAAGTCTAGCACTGAGCTATGGCCAAATCATCCATTAACAGGTTCAAACAAGCATGGCAAAAATGCAAATGGCAAACAGATCTCAGACTTTGTGAAATCAACACTTGTCTGGAATTTCAGATCAGGTAGCCCTCTTCGGAGCGACAAAACTACATGCTACAGGACCTGAACATGGCAAAGTAAAGCTTGGCATGGAGCTACTCAAATAGCTTAACAAAAGTCCCTTAGTGACCTTGAGCCAAAAGGGATCAGAAAATACAATTGCAAGCATGTGAACATAGCAAAAACATAATTAGTTTCAGACTTGGTGAAAAACTGACACATGCTGAAATATAACTCAAGTAGGCATGTATACGAGCTCGATGCACTCACTACAGAGCAAGTCATGGCAAGACAAGAATACACCCATCAAGAAGGCACAAAATGCAATCTAGACATGGCAAGAACAATAGCATAGCATGCACGACTCAACTACAACATCACCGGCAAAATTGCAAACAAGTTGACAATCTGCCCAGATTCACAAAGTAGCAAAAGTAGAGCTCGATTGACTCAAGCTAGGGTAATCCATAAATTCAAACAAAGACAAGGATGGATAGAGCACTACAATATTAACAAAACTCCCTTACTGATCATCCTCAAAAGAGGCACGGATCACTAGGAAACAACATGAACATATGGCAACATGAGATAAACAGCTCCAGGACTTAGTGAAATCACTAAGTCCCTGAAAACAGAATTAGCAAGTGCACCATTTTGCAAGCTTGCACAAGTCACCACACACATCCTAAAAATACATGGGTTGCACCTCTGGAAAGATGACAAAACCCTTAACAAAACATAATTAGAACTCACGGGCATATCATGCACACATTAATCATGGCAAAAAAGGCAAAAGTGCTAAACGGAGTAACAGATCTGGCAATTAACTCAAGTAGCCCTCTTCTAACAGCATTTCGGGCATCAAGATGAGCTCAAATGAAAATGATGCAATGGAATGAAATGATGTACTCTCTGCGGTGAACATTTTGACATGCTATATGCATGAATCGGAGCTACGGATGCAAAGTTATGGGGCTACAAACAGAGGCACTTGGATCTGCAGTTCTCGGACTTGGACGAATTTTTTACCCCTAGGGTTTACTGTTCACGGATCCGGATCCAGATCGGCGCACGGATCGAGGTTGACCGGGGCACGCACTCCGGCGAGGCGACGGTGGCTGGGGTCGACGGAGAAGGACGGCGGAGGGCGGCGAGGTGGCGCGAACACGGCGAGGCGACGGAGGCGGCGGCCAGCATCTGTGAGGCGGCGGGCGAGGCGGAGTAGGCGGCGGCCGGCGTCGGCGAGGCGGTGCGGCGGGCGAGGCGCCGGGCGGCGGCTCGGGCGGAGCGGGGCGGCGCGGCAGGTGAGGAAGGCGGTGCAAGGCGGCGGACGGGAGAGGAGGCGGGCGGCGGCGCGCTGGGCCGCGCGGGCCGGCCACGGGCCGAGCGGGCCCGCGTGGTGCCG
>NC_041382.1:381502511-381545165 GCF_002162155.2 Triticum dicoccoides | reverse complement strand
GGGGGGGGGGGAGAAAGATTCGGATTTGGAGGGGGTGTATATATAGGCATAGAGGGAGCTAGGAGAGTCCAAATGAGGTGCAGTTTTCGGCCACGCGATCGTGATCGAACGCTCTAGATGATGGAGCAGAGTTAGGTGGGTTTTGGGCCAAATTGGAGGGGTGTTGGGCTGCAACACACATGAGGCCTTTTCGGTCCCTCGGTTAACCATTGGAGTATCAAACAAAGTCCAAATGATACGAAACTTGACAGGCGGTCTACCGGTAGTAAACCAAGGCCGCTTGGCAAGTCTCAGTCCAATCCGGAAATGTTTAATCCCCACACACGAAAGAAGGCTAGAAATGACCACCGGAGGAGAACGAAGCGCCGGAATGCAAAACGGACAACGGGAAAAATGCTCGAATGCCTGAGACGAGCACGTATGCAAATGCAATGCACATGATGACATGATATGAGATGCATGACAATGATAACAACACACGAAGACAAAACCCGAACCCGAGGAAATAAATATAACTTAACGCCGGAAATGGCAAGAGTTGGAGTACAAATAGGGAAAGTTATATCCGGGGTGTTACACTGACGCTGGAGCGCCGCGCAGAAATCACGGCAGCGGTTGGTGCCACATACCTCTGTTCCCAAGCTCAATTTGCGGCCGGGCAAATCCCCGAGTTCTCTAGAGCCAAGCTCCAAGGAGGAGGGAGCAGATTCAATGTTCATGGCAGAGGGCGCAGCGCAAAAGGCCCCCGATGAGTATGAGACGATGGAAAGCGACTTCGTGTTGGCGTCCGGGTCCCCCATGGTGCAGGCAGACCAGCAGTTCAACCTAGCGATCTTAAAGGACGACCAGGAAGCTGAGTCTCAACTCAACGCAGAGCGCGCGGATGCCGCTGCCATCGAGGCCCTCCTGGAGGCAGAACTAGATGTCGTGGATGTGAACCTGGTGGTGGAGGCTCAACTTGACATGAAGCGTGCGGATGACGCTGCCATCGAGGCCCTCCTGCAGGCCGAACTGGACGTCCTGGACTTGAACCGGGCGGTGGAGGCCCAACTCGACGCAGATCATGTGGATACCACTGCCATCGAGGCACTACTACAGGCAGAACCAGACGTCCTGGACTTGAACTGGGTGATGCTCGTGTCCGTACAGAGGCATGCACGCTCCGCTTGAATGAGTAGCTGGAGGCTGAGGACAACCATGGTGCGGAGACACATGTCGGCAGCTACGACTAGTTCGCACTGGCAACCAAAGACGATGAGGCCATCTCGTTCCATGAGCAGTGCTTGTTTTCCTTTATGTTGTTGTTTTTAGGGATCTTTTTCTGTGTAAAAACATATATTTATGCAAGTCATCTGACTTTCATCATTTGGGTCAGTCGACCATTTCAGGTAGTTGGATGAACATCCTACATCTCCTAACCCTTCCTCTCACCTCTTCTTCTTCCCCAACAGACTACTGCGCGGTCAATATGGATCTTCCCCAACATGCGGTTGGATAAACATACTGTATGAACGAAAATATGTGTCAGCGGTAGCTTGGCTGAGTTTGGTTTGATCACATGCGGTAGCATGTGTCAGTGAGGGTGCGTTCCCTTGGTTGGGTTTGCAGCGTGCAGGAGCAAATGTGTGAGGGTGTGGTGCGACCGTGACAACCGTGTGAAAGTGTACCTTTTCATTTTGAAAACTTTAGGAAAGCTTGGCAAAAATGTGTGGTGAAGTATGGCAATGCAAGGCCTAGACCCAAACAGGATACAAGTACGTACGTACTACTTGTGTTAAAAAAGAAAGGCGGGGTTTTCCTTCTCGGGATTGTTCTATACAAATCCTCGTTTGACATGTCAATTAATGCATATTTCTTTCTCCAACACCCAAAGAGCTAACCATCTCACTCCTCATCGCTTCATTAATGCAGCAACATGCAAACCAACCTTCTCACTTTCGCATGCATGCAAGGGTATATTAATGTCCTTAGTTGCTAGTACGAGGCAATCCCGATCTTTTTTTTCCATGATTAGTGTTAGTGGCCTTCTGTAAATTGTAATTTTGATACCGGCCTTGTATACAAAAAGATGGAGGTAGTAACTATTTGACCTCCTTCCCCCATTGCAGTGACGTCGACCATATCTCGAACGTTGTGGTTTGGCGAAGTGTGTTCGACGGAGAACACCATTGAGGGAGACCACGGTAAGTCATTCACAAGTGCCGCCTACAAGCTGAGAAAACCGCCTTCTTTGCATCCAGGAAGTCTGTTGAACCAAAGGATGCATAAATGTACTAGTACTACACAATAGCATCGTCCATCTAGCTTAGTGCGGTTAGATGGTTTCTCAAAGAAGACGATAGAGAAGCAGAGTCAATGAAGAGTGAAATGATGGTTGCTTCATCCGTGCTTTGTGATTTTTCGCCTCACTGCTTTGTGATTCGTGATAGAAGGGACAGGGGAGTAGACTCTGTGTTCTATGCTATACATGCATCCAGCCATGGGAAAAAGAGCAGAGAGGTTGCATTTTACTATTCCTTCAATCAATCAATTACACTATAGGAATTAGGATCTTTGCCGTCTGCCATGGATGACGGCAAAGATGTTGATGCCTTTGTCGTCCGCTGGCAGATGACAAAGGGCATGGACGGCGCACGTGGCAGGTTAGTTCCGTTAGGGGGTTAACGGCGTGCTTTGCCGTCGACCAGCGGATGGCAATGATGCAAAGGTCTTTACCGTCTGCCAGCAGACGACAAACTGACCAAATAGGCTAGCCGCAGTGGCCCCCAGGTTGCATAGGTAGCTGCCACATGGCAGGTTTGCCGTCCGCTGGCGGATGGCAAAGCTCTTTTCCATCTGCCAGCAGACTGCAAAGAGCCTGTACAACACCTGTTTTTTCTGTTTTTTTAAATTCATTTAATTTCACAGAATTTCATAGATATATATATATAACAAGTTTCCAATAGCATATATATAACAAGTTTCCAATATCATATATATAACAAGTTTCCAACAACATATATGTAACAAGTTTTCAACAACAAGTTATCCAACAACATATCCAACACAAAATGGTTTCATCCATACATACATATCCAACAACAAGCTCGCAACAAGTTTCCAAAAACATAAAAGAAGCATAGGGAGAAGAGTGGAATCCATGAACGCAAGCTCCTCATATAAAGCAAATTTGCAAATTGGGAAAGAAAAAAGTTAGAACAAGAAGAACAAGAAGACTAGCTAGAAGAAGAAGAAGAAAAAGAAGAAGAAGAAGAAGAAGAAGAAGAAAAAGAAGAATTTTTCTTCTTCTTTTTTCTCCTCTCCTATTCTTTACGTTCTTCTTCTCCTAACTAAGGTAGGTAAAATGCCATTTTTTAGCTAAGCTAGGTAAAAATACTAAGTGTACGTCATTTTAGAGCTAAGCTAGGTAAATAGGTCATTTTGGAGCTTAGTAAGGTTATTTTGTCATTTAGGAGGAAACTAAGTTAAGTCTATGTCATTTTGGAGCTAAACCAAGGTTATCATGCCATTTTTACCTAAGTATGCTAAGTATGTCATAAATGAACTGAAGAAGCTATGTATAGGTCATTTTTAGCTAACCTATGTAGTTATGACATTTTTGAGCTAACTTAGCATATTTTGTCATTTTGGAGGAAAAAAATGCGAAGTATAGGTCATTTAATAGCTATCCTAGGTAAAGTATCTCAGTTTGGAGCTAAGCAAGGTTATTATGTCATTTTCGAGGAAAATAAGCTAAGTCTATGTCATTTTGGAGCTAAACCTAGGTTATTATGCCATTTTTACCCAAGTGAGCTAACTATGTCATAAATGAACTAGATAAGCTAAGTATAGATCATCATTGAGCTATCCTAGGTAGTTATGCCTGTTTTTAGCTAACTAAGCATATTAAGTCATTTAGGAGGAAAAAATGCTAAGTATAGGTCATCTTATAGCTATCCTACGTAAAGTATATTAGTTTGGAGCTAAGTAAGGTTATTATGTCATTTTCGAGGAAAATAAGCTAAGTCTATGTCATTTTGGACCTAAACCTAGGTTTTTATGCCTTTTTTTTTTACCCAAGTGACCTAATTATGTAATAAATGAACTAGCTAAGATAAGTATAGATCATTATTGAGCTATCATAGGTAGTTAAGCCTGTTTTTAGCTAACTAACCATATTAAGTCATTTAGGAGGAAAAAATGCTAAGTATAGGTCATCTTATAGCTGTCCTAGGTAAAGTACGTCAGTTTGGAGCTAAGTAAGGTTATTATGTCACTTGGGAAAACTTACCATCATCACGGAGGTGAAGGACCTGTCAGGTGTGCGCTAGTGCCAGACGGAGAAGGAGCAGTCAGGATTGCGCTGTTGGGAGACGAAGAAGGATCGGTCGATGCTTGTCAGGAGGCATGCTACACCAAAGATCATTTGCAATGTCTCGTTACCATGATGCAAATGAAATGTGAATACTAGTAACTAATGAAACTCACTGTGTCCACTATACCAATCTAGGGCATCGACGGAGGGGTCTGACCATTTTTCTCGCACACGGGCTATACATTTTGTTTTCACGAGTCAGTCATATTAGTTAGTAATGAAACGAACATTACATGCAGGATTTTGGTAATATGCAGGAGGAACTTACCACCAGGAGCTCACATAGGGCCCAGTGACCCAAGTCATTCCGGTTCCTCACCTCCTCCATCACCCTAGTCGTCCTATCCTCCAACTACTTCTCCCTCTACGCCGCCTGCCTATTTGCCTCCGCCAAAAGCTCCTAGGCCCTAGCCTCGATGGCGAGCACAATTGGTCGTGGACGAGGACTCATCTCAGGAAGAGAGCTCGTCTAGCGTTTCTTGATCACCCGAAGAGTTCTAGGTCACCATATCAGTCCATCCCCAATGGTGCTGAGCGATGTTTCCTCCCTTCACCAGATAGCATCACGAGCTCTGGATCAAAAGCACTCTGGCTCGGGTTGAAGTCACCCCCTTTCATCGCCTTCCCCCAGTCTATGTACCTCACAAGCTTGTTGTGGGAGGAGATGTTGGTCAAGATCTTTAGATGATCGAGGTCAGACTCAGAGAATGCCTTGGCCTTCTTGTACGGCGCAGTATGGGCCATGGCATAGAGGTCATAAATTGGTGGCACCTCCTTCTTGTTGTGATGCGCCTAAAAGAGAGGAACAACATATTAGTTAAGGGCTCAAGCTAGCATGAAGAATGAAATTGCATGAATCGTGAAGCAAACCACAAACCCAGTCATCCCTGTACTCAAACAGGTTGGAGCTCCCTTTATGGTGTGGCACACCTCGCATTTGGGCACACTTATCCCTGGCGTTGTTGTGTTTGGCTAGCCATTGGGGAGAGTACCACTCATCCACCAATGCCTCCAAATAGTCCATCATATCTGCACACCATCTTGGGGGCACCTATATTTGGCAAAGAGAAATTTCTGCGCTACGCCTACGAATGAAATCAAGGAAACTAAGTACAAGGCCTTAAGAATAGGTAATTACCTTCATGTACTTCTCCTTACTCAGATACTTGGCGCGGCACTTTTACTTGGCCCTCCTAATGTTAGTCGAGGTGTAGTAGTCTCTAACAGCCTGCACCCTAGCGTCGTGTCGTAAGTTCTGAAGTAGGCGCCTCCTCCTCGTATTCCTCAGTACACCTGTAGAAGGTCTGCAATCGAACAAGACAACACTGATAAGTACAATCACTAGGTACTGTTGATTTTTAATTATGTAAAGGAGAAATTACCCAAAACCCCCGCCTCACAATGTCGGCCACTGTCTCGCATAAGACACCGTCGACCCTCTCCTTCAGGGGGCTGGCGCAGCCACGTAAAGCTCCTAGCTCAGTGCTAGCTGTGGAACTTGACCCTCACCGGGTAACATGACCCACCCCGAGAAGTGGTGCCAACAAAGCACACCAAGGACCTGGTTGGGCCTGCGTGCACCAGAGGCGTATTTCCAACCCGTGCAGTATGACAAGGCCAACACATTAGATATTAATTTGAAGAAAGATGAAGGACAAATGTTAAAAAAGAGTAAATGCACTTACTTCTCCCCGTTAGGCTCAATCAACCACCTCCGATCGTGGGTCGCCGGCATGGCCAGGAGCTTTGTACCACCACGCTCGTAGAACTTCTTGCCCTGCTCAACCAGCTCGCCCTCGCTAAAACTATCGTCAGACCAGGTCTCCTCACCATCGGCATGGCCACTTGTCTCCGGAGTCACGTGGGACGAAGACTCCGGGACCCGAGTCTCCTGGGATGAAAGCTCTGGGACCCCGAGTCTCCTAGGGCGAAGGCTCGTCGACCTGAGGCTCGTCGACTGGAGTCTGAGATGGGTCCATCTGAGACGAAGCACTACGGTGGTACGGAGAAACAGCTGGGGGTGGTGGCGAGGAAGGCGCAACAGCCTCCCTACCTCTCCCACTACCACGTCCACCTCTACCAGCCCTCTTTAGCTTCCCCGACCTCTCTCAGCCGAAGAAGAAGCGACCACCGGTGTCTGCATACTATCGTCCAGCGCTATTCGGAGGTGTTGCGGTGGAATAATAACGCCCCTCCCAGCACGCGCCGAGGAAGGAGCCTTGGAGCACTCTCGACCCGCGCCCACCATTTGTCAACACCTGTGATGATGAAGAGTAAACAAATTTAGTACAACATAAACATAATAAAAGAATTGTTGGGTGAAAACAACACCTATAAAAATTAACCAACTAACTAAGTAATTGACCTAAAAAATAACTAACTAACTAATTAAACAATTTTTCGTAACGGCAGAATTTGTCTTTAATAGGTTAAAATTATTTTAGTGTTTCCAAAATATTTGAGAAAAATTAGGGAAGCTCATTGGTCGAATAAACAATCCAACAAAAACCATTTATGCAAAATTCTACCTTTCCTAGTTGCTACCTGTCACGACCGATTTTCCAATAAAAATATTTATTGAGAAACCAATCTTTTGAGTCCAGTATGAGAGAAATCCTCCTCACTGGTAGACAAATTCTTGATACAATAAGCCAGTAGCATAGGATATATTACAGGGTTGAGCTAGGGCTGCTCAACAAATTATTACAAGCGCGCCAATAATTATACATAATGGCGGATATAACACAATGGTGTGGTGGCATACTACTGACTCGAGGATAAAGTGATGGTGGAATAACACAGTGGGGAGTGTGATAACACGACTCTCAAACTGGCATCTCATCGAGCGTCGAGGTGAGGCTCGATAAATTTATTCGGGTTGCAGAAGCGGATATAATACAGTGACCAAATCCAGGGTCGCACGAGACTGACTGGGATTCCTCTAGGCGTCGGACTCGCTATCGAACTCTTCATCCATGAGATCGCCTTCGTCAGCATCTGGCCAAATCAACAAGCCAGTGAGTACTTTGAAAGTACTCGCAAGACAGTTCGGACGTAAGATATAACAAATGCATGCATGAATGCGTCATGATTAATTCACCAATGTACATTTAAAGTATTAGCAGGCAAGGTAAGCAAAGAAGGAATCGGCGGTAGTCCACCTGAAATCCCGACAGAAATATAAATGGGAACCGATCGGGTGTCTGAAGCGACGCCTTGAAAGGTGAACAAATAAATAAAGGAGAAAATCATGCCACAGTCGGGCGTCTTAGCGACACCACATAAAGGGCTTTAAAAGAAATGCCACATTCGGACGTCGGGGCGACATCACAGAAAGGGCTTTAAAAGAAATGCCACAGTCGGACGTCGGGGCGACATCACAGAAAGGGCTTTAAAAGAAATGCCACAGTCGGACGTCGGGGCGACATCACAGAAAGGGCTTTATTCACAAGTAAATAATACTCATAATAAATATTCAATTCATGATAATAAACAGGTTAGTCCACCCACAGGAATAACATTTAACCGGACTTAGCACTCATGGGATTCACCGGAGTCTCTGTCATCAAACTGATACTATTAGGACAAGATAATACGAATTTGGACATGGAATAGAAGATTCAAGGAATGTATGACTCTGCAGAGTTTGTACAAAAATTTTCCCACAACCAACGGATTTCCGTAGTCACGAAGGACTAGTTCCGTTTACGGTTTTTCGGAAGAAAACACAGCTATCCAGTACACACCCATCCTACCTCTCGATGCCAGGACTCACCCTAGACATCGTCCAAGAAAAACTTTTGAGACGGGGAGATCACAATCTCGAATAGCATGGGATCAAATTTATATACGCGCGCTCTAAGGGGTGCCCCCCTCTCGGTCCCAACCGGAAACACCCATGCCCCCTGACCGGATGACTGGCTTTAATCCAGGGCCATGGAACCATCATCCCGGCCTCTCCTTTTGGTGTGTACCAGGAAAGCGGTTTGCAACTTACTAAACCATATTCCTTGCGGAAAATATGTGGTAGTACAGGGAAGGAAATGAGAGGAACTGGACCGATACGGTTTGACACTGAAGTCATATAGTCTGGCATAAGACTGGCATGCTACGACACTGCCATCTTACCCATCCTCATGCCAACACATGGCCATTCATACTCACATCCATCCACTTATGGATCATCGAACTCACTTACCTCAACATTGCATAAAATAGCGTTCATCGATATGCTCATCAACATGCCATGAAACTAACTAAATGCAAAACATGCCAAGACACAAATCATATCAAAAGTTCAAACATGCTTGTCTGGTTCAGAGTAGTCGGAGCCTAGCTCGGTGAAGTTCGCGGCTCCGTCACCTCCTTCGGTATCTACGGTATAAAGAAAATATATGCGCTATCGTAAATACCAAGGGGTGCACAAAAAGTGTTCCAAATATTTTTCAAATAAATCTAATAAACAACTAGACAAAATTTTAAAGAGAACAGAAAAAGAATCAATCAAAAATACCTTTCTATTTAAAAATTATAAGGGTTTTAATCCAGGGACTCATCTGTAATGAAACAGAAAGTTTCCAGGGGCTAGTTTATAAAAACAGAAAACGCTTCGGCAGAAACTACGCCAGCCCAAAGGGAAAGCGCATTTGGCAGAAGGCGTTTTCAGAAAACGCTTCGTTTAGAAAGGACAGAGAGGCTGACAGCGGGTCCCACTTGTCATGTTTAAACTTTCAAATGGGAGGGACGAGGCTCGTCGGCGCCCGAGGGCTGCGGTGGTCGCCGGCGGCGATCCACGACAATGTAAGGGGATCGGAGGTTACCAACGTGCTCACCGTGTCCTTCCGCAACGGTGGTTGGTGGTGTTGGTCGCCGGGGAGCACCACGTCGACGGCGGTCTCAACTCCGGCGGACGGTGGTTCGGGCGTGGATGGAGCTCGTCGGAGAGGACTGCAAAGGCCAAATTGATGAGGGGGTTAGAGTACTGGGTGTGAGAGAGGGCTACGGACGAGGTTTGGGTGTCGGAGATGGCCTCACCGGAGTGAATCAAGCTGGAGGCCGAGGCGGAGCAAGGCGGCCGGAGTTGGGGAAGGAGACCTCCTCGAGGTCCTCCTGGTGGCTTGGCAGGGTCCTGGGGAGGTGCAGTGAAGGTGCGTGCTCGAGGGCGAGCTCGTGTTCCTTTTTATAGGCGATTCGAGGCGGTGGCCGAGAACGGGGTTCTCCGGCGAAGCTTACGGCGGCGCAGGGCATTGGTCGGGGAGGATTAGGGGTCGAGCGCCGTCGTGGGGGTTCAATGGGTCCATTTAGGTGCTAAACTGGCCGGGGTTTGGGTGTTTGGGTCGAGCTCGACGGAACGGGGGTGGCGCGGCCCGTCGGCGGTAGGGAGCACGTTCCGTGCTTGCCGGGCCAGGGTGATGGTGCCACCGACGCCAGGAAGGCTCCACGGGGCTTTGGAGCCAGGGGGCTTTGGGCGGCGCTGAATGGCGTTCTACCGTGGTGTGCCTTCTGTCGGCCGCCACGGGAGGTCCCGACGCCGCAGAAGACGCCGACGAGGGCGGGCCAGCGCGCCACCGACGCCAGGAAGGCTCCACGCACGCGTGTGAAGCTCCGGACAAGAGGGAGGGGCTGCGAGCATCGAGCCAAGCGCACTGTGAGCTTGTGACTGAACTCTGAAAAAAAACGACACTGTAAAACTGAATTTTACTGAACTTTACTGAAAATGCAAAGAACAGTGCAGCTCAGGTGTTCGACAAAATGCTTTTGGCATCTAGGGATTTTTCCTTGAGCTGAAATTTGGTGGAGTGGCTTCTCATTGCTCTAGTAGGTTGCATGATTTTTGGTGGAATTTTTGGAGGAGTGTAGATATGAATTTCATCAAATTTGTCAAATCTGGTCCAAACTTGCAGTGAGTGAAATTTGAAATATTTGAAAAGAAGAAGAGTGGATCAAGATGGTTCTAGGTTGTGGGTACTAAAGACAATCCAGGGAAGTTGGTTTGGGATAAAAACTCAAAGGCAAAGTGGTACTTGCCTTGAAAATCACTTAGGCTCAAAATAATTGGCAGAAATGTTTTGGGAGATAAAAATAATTGAAATAAAATCCAAAACTTGTTTGGACTTGTTGAGACAGAGGATTTAAATTGCTCAAAGGTGGAGGGAGGGGTTTTGAGAAGATTTACTATAGGAGACATGGTAAAACCATGGGTGGTTTCAAAAAGAAAGAAGTCCCAAAACTCCTAGGGTTTCTTTTTTTTAATGAAAATAAATAAGTTTGAGAGGGTAACAACCAGAAGGAAAAGCTTCCAAAAAAATCAACACCAAATTTGAAAGGGAAAAGAAAATCCTTGCCAAAGGAAAGGAAGTTTTTAAGAGGAAGGATTTCTGGAAAAGAAATTTTAAATGCCCTCTTTTAAAATCCAACAAAGTTTTTGATGAAAACCAAATTAAAATTTTGGAGTGTCACAACACCTACCCCCTTAGGAAAAATCTCGTCCCCGAGATTTCAGCTGATCCTTAAATAAGTGTGGATGCTCTGTCCGGAGAAAATCCTCTCTTTCCCAAGTTGCTTCATTGTCGGTGTGATTGCTCCACTGGACTTTGAAAAACTTGATGGTCTTCTGTCGGGTCCTCCTTTCAGACTCCTCTAATATTCTTACGGGACGTTCCCGATAAGTGAGGTCTGGCTGCACGTCAATGTTTTCATGGGATACTTGTTTCTCTGGGTTGCTTACGCACTTCCTCAATTGCGAGACATGGAACACGTCGTGGACATCGGATAATTCCTCGGGTAAGTCTAGCTGGTAGGCTACCGTGCCTCTTCGTGCCCTTATACAGAAAGGTCCGATGAATCTTGGTGCTAGCTTCCCTTTAATCTTGAATCGTTGCAATCCTCTCATAGGGGATACTCTCAGGTATACGAACTCACCGGGTTCGAAGCTGACCCTACGATGTTTCTGATCATAATAACTCTTCTTTCGACTTTGAGCGGTCTTAAGTCGGTCTCTGATTAGCTTGACCTTTTCCTCGGCTTCTTTGAGCATGTCTGGTCCGAAGATGCGGCTGTCTCCGGTCTCTGACCAATTTAACGGGGTACGACATCTTCGTCCGTATAAAGCCTCAAATGGTGCCATTTGTAGGCTGGCCTGGTAGCTATTGTTGTACGCGAACTCGGCGTATGGCAGGCTTTCTTCCCAACTGGTTCCATATGTGAGGACACATGCTCTCAGCATGTCTTCTAAAACCTAGTTTACGCGTTCTGTTTGTCCATCAGTCTGTGGGTGGTATGCGGTACTGAAGGCTAGTTGGGTTCCCAGAGCCTGTTGTAAATGCTCCCAAAATCTTGAGACGAACTGAGTGCCTCTGTCGGATATTATAGTCTTCGGGACACCGTGCAGACAAACTATGCGGGAAAGATAAATCCTGGCAAGCCTCTGAGTGGTGTGGGTCGTCTTTATTGGAATAAAGTGTGCCACTTTGGTTAACCTGTCAGTGATGACCCATATGGCATCATTCCCGTGTCGTGACCGAGGTAGTCCGACAATGAAATCCATCCCTATTTCATCCCATTTCCACTCAGGTATTTTTTTCGGTTGCAGTAGTCCGGCTGGTCTCTGATGCTCAGCTTTTATGCGTTGACATGAGTCGCAACATGCAATGAAGGTGGCTATGTCCCTCTTCATACCGTGCCACCAAAATCTTTCCTGAATATCTTTATACATTTTGGTTCCTCCAGGGTGGATCGAGTACGGGGCGGTGTGGGCTTCAGCTAAAATTTGCTGTTTAAGGTCTTCTATGTTTGGCACGCAGAGCCTTTCTCTGTACCATAATATTCCTTCATTGTCTATGACGAATTCCGAGGCCTTGCCCATACTCAACTTTCTTTTGATGCCTTCGATGCTGGTGTGACCGGGCTGAGCTCCTTTAATTTTCCCCACAATGTCGGGTTGTATTTCCAAGTTTGATATGGTGCCTTCTGCTACCATTATCAAGTTGAGCTTGGCAAATTCTTGTTGGAATTCGGGCCTCAAGCTATGCAGATTGTTTTCGTCGGAGCTGGGGTTCCGACTAAGGGCATCAGCCACTACATTTGCTTTCCCTGGATGGTAATGGATACCAACATCATAATCCTTTACCAACTCCAACCAACGTCGTTGCCGTAAGTTTAGTTCTGGCTGTGTGAAAATATATTTGAGACTTTTGTGATCCGTATATATTTCACATCGATTCCCAAGTAAGAAATGCCTCCATTCCTTGAGTGCATGAATAACTGCTGCCATTTCTAAGTCATGAGTGGGATAATTTTCCTCATGCTTGCGAAGTTGCCTTGAAGCGTAGGCGACAACCTTGCCTTCCTGCATCAACACGCATCTGAGACCCTTTCTGGACGCGTCACAATATACTTCAAAATTCTTGTGTATGTCGGGTACAATTAATACTGGTGCTGTCGTTAACTTCCGCTTTAGCTCTTTGAAACTTTTCTCGCAGGCTTCTGTCCATTCAAACTTCTTATCTTTCTTGAGCAACTGTGTCATAGGCTTGGCTATGGTGGAGAATCCTTCAATAAATCTGCGGTAATATCCTGCCATTCCCAAGAAACTCCGTATGTCTGTTACGCTGGCTGGTGACTTCCAGCCAAGTATGGCCTTGACTTTCTCTGGGTCCACTGCGATACCGTCTTGGGTCAGTACGTGGCCTAGAAAGCCTACTTGTCTTAGCCAAAATTCGCACTTGCTGAACTTGGCATACAATTGGTGTTTTCTGAGCTCTCCTAGCACAATCCTGAGATGTTCTGCGTGCTCTTCTGGTGTCTTGGAGTATACCAGAATATTGTCGATGAATACCACGACAAACTTGTCCATAAACTTCATAAATACTTTGTTCATGAGGTGAACAAAATATCCTGGGGCGTTAGTTAATCCAAATGGCATCACTGTGAACTCGTACAATCCATATCTGGAGGTGAAGGCTGTTTTGGGGATATCTTCCGTTCGTACCTTCAATTGATGGTATCCTGACCTTAAGTCAATTTTTGAGAATACCTTGGCCTGAGCGAGTTGATCAAACAAATCGTTTATCCTTGGCATAGGGTATTTGTTTTTGACTGTGACCATGTTAAGTGCTCGATAGTCAATACACAATCTCAGCGTTCCATCCTTCTTTTTGGCAAATAAAATTGGTGATCCCCAAGGTGATGAGCTGGCTCGAATGTATCCTTTGTCTAGCAATTCGTTTATTTGTTTCTTCAACTCAACTAATTCGGATGGTGCCATTCGGTACGGTTTCTTGTATATGGGGGTGGTTCCTGGTGCGAGCTCAATGCTGAATTCTATCTCTCGGTCTGGTGGCATGCCTGGTAGCTCTTCAGGGAATACATCTGGAAATTCACACACTACTGGAACCTTGTTTAGCTCAGAAACGTCCACCTTATTTAATCTCGGTTGCCAGGGTATTTTTCCTTCATTGGCTGACACTCTTATTGTCTTCCCTTGGTGGTGTGTGAGAATTACAGTCCTGTTGAAACAGTCGATAAACCCCTTGTTGGTGGTTAGCCAATCCATCCCTAGGATGACATCCAGTCCTTTATTTTCCAATACAATAAGATTTGCGTGAAACTCCAAACTTTCGAACTCAATGACCACATTCTGACAGTAATTCTGAGTAACTTGCTGAATCCCAGGGGACTTGATGATCATGGATTTCTCCAAAGGAAGCATCAAAAAATTATTTTGCAAAGCAAAACTTTCCGAAATGAAAGAGCGAGAAGCTCCAGAATCAAACAAAACCATTGCAGGTATTGTGTTGACAGGAAACGTACCGAGTACGATATCCAGAGCATTTTGTGCCTCCTCTTTGGTTACGTGGTTCAGATGACCCTTCCTGTGGTTATTGTTGGGATTGAAATTGTTTCGCTTGGGCGCTGAATTATTGCCGCCGTTGTTCGGCTTTGGGGTTGAGTTCCTTGGCTTGGGGCACTGTTTGGCATAGTGCCCTTCTTCTCCACAAGCGTAACAAGTAACGCCGGGGCGATAGGTGAATTCCTTGTCCCTTGCATGAAAATTCTTGATTGGGCGTGAGCCATTGGATGAGGATTTGTGTGTCCCACCCTTTTGAAAATCTGTCCCGCTTCGGTGATTGCGAGCATGGTTAGTCTGGTCCCTTTTTCGCTTGCGGATATCTTCCAAACTGCGTCTCTCATTTTCCAGAGTAATGGCTTTGTCCACCAGTGTTTTAAAATCAGGAAAAGTGTGCACGACCAGTTGGCATTTAAGCGCGGGCGCCAGACCGTCAAGGAATTTCTCCATCTTCTTGATTTCAGTCATACGCTCTTCATTGCCGTAGCGGGACAATAGAGTAAATTGACTGTTGTAATCTGACACTGTCATGTTCCTTTGTTTGAGGTCATCGAACTCTCTCTTCTTGATTTTCATAATACTCTTAGGAATATGTGCACCACGAAAACCTTCCTTGAAATCATCCCAGGTTATGTCATTTTCGTTGGGATGCATGTGCAGAAAATTCTCCCACCACGATGCGGCTGCTCCTGTGAGATAGTGCGGAGCATACAATACCTTTTCGGGGTCTGAACATTTTGCAATAATTAATTTCCTCTCCATATCTCGAAGCCAGTCCTCGGATTCAAGAGGTTTGTCAGTGTGAGAAAATGTTTGGGGACGTGTCTTCTGAAGCTCAGATAACTTGGATTGCTGCTGATACTGTCCATGGTGATTCCCCATGTTGATGACTTGGTTCATCATTTCACGATGTTGTTGCTGACTCTGTTCATAAAGGCGGCACATTTGGGAAAGTGCCGTTTCACTGTTCTGTTGACTCGACTGCCCTTGTGTGAAATTGTTGCCTGGTTGAGTGTCATAATCTTCCTCTGGTGGAGTAGGCGTGGAGCGAGTCCAAGGACGAGACATTTTTCACTCTGGGGATAAATTTTGTAAAACTCATAAGAAAAGCGAAGATGATTGCAAAAACAAATCCAAAATTGCACAAGGATGGCAAATAATTTAAATGACCAAGATCACTTAAGAAAACCAATCGAATTGCGCACGGAGAAGGACTGCTCATTA
Organism: Triticum dicoccoides; assembly: GCF_002162155.2. Classification (NCBI taxonomy): domain Eukaryota; kingdom Viridiplantae; phylum Streptophyta; class Magnoliopsida; order Poales; family Poaceae; genus Triticum; species Triticum dicoccoides. Next base: position 381,529,740 of record NC_041382.1, on the reverse strand, counting down.
CATATCTTACACGCGGGCGATAATTATACAATACATCAGTCAGGATATGCGTACATAATCCTGACATGTTATTTAGGCTAGTGCACTTCTCCAGTTCCTACATGATGCGCAAACTGGCTACTCCTCACAACCTATGTACATATCTTACAAAGCGGTACATCGCATGACGGGCAAGCGCACTCAGCCGGAAATGTTGACGATCTCCTTGGCCCTGCCAAGGGTGAGGCGCAGTGAGGCTGGGGACTCGACCTCCTCCTCACTAATAGGCTCCAGACGTGAAGGGCTGCGTCGGGTAGATGGAGCGAGTGCCAGGGGCGGAGCAACACGAATAGGAGTAGGCACAACGGGTGGTGCAGTGCGCGCTGGAGTGGGCGCAATGGCCTGGTTGAACTCTTCGGTGGTAGGCAGGCGACGAGTAGGTGCATAAGATGCTGATGACGAGACAAAAGTCAGTGGCGGTGCGGCGGGCAGGAGCTCCCTCCTGTTGGCGGTACAGCCATGGACTGAGTCCATGCGGGGAGCTACGAAGTCGTCCACCAGGTTGTCGAAGGCTGCCTCCAGATCCCGGAGATACTCAATAAGCATCTCAAAAGCCTCATCTCGTTCTCCTCTGGGGCAGGAGAATGCGTAGTGACAGGTGTAAGGCACATGGCATGGAAGATAGCGGTAGCGACGAGTCTTCATCGCGGGAAGGACATCCCTGAGGCGAGCTATCGCCTCACGGGCTGCCATCTGCATAGCATGCCTCTCCGTAGGCATGGCTCTTCCCACGAACCGGAAGCGGCGTAACTCACCACGCCCTCCCCTGAACTGCACCGTGGCCTGGTGCATGGTCAGACTGTCGTTGACCTTGTGCTGGTAGAGTGTGAAGACTGGGCGCACAGACGGCCCCATCGCGACCTGAATGATGAAGGAGAGAAGCTTGATGAACCCATCGGGCACGTTGGCGAAGGTCTGAGACTCGCAGCTGTTGTCGGCCATCTACAAAGGTAAGCAAAAATTCTGATTGGTCAGATCATAAATTTATGCTGACAATCAAAAAATGACTACAATTGCAAAAATATAAATTAGCTCTATCATGCTAATAACCAATTAGCGATCGCACCTAGTGGCTTCCTACAGTCAGCCTGGCTCTGGTACCAAGCTTGTCACGACCGGTTTTCCAATAAAAATATTTATTGAGAAACCAATCTTTTGAGTCCAGTATGAGAGAAATCCTCCTCACTGGTAGACAAATTCTTGATACAATAAGCCAGTAGCATAGGATATATTACAAGGTTGAGCTAGGGCTGCTCAACAAATTATTACAAGCGCGCCAATAATTATACATAATGGCAGATATAACACAATGGTGTGGTGGCATACTACTGACTCGAGGATAAAGTGATGGTGGAATAACACAGTGGGGAGTGTGATAACACGACTCTCAAACTGGCATCTCATCGAGCGTCGAGGTGAGGCTCGATAAATTTATTCGGGTTGCAGAAGCGGATATAATACAGTGACCAAATCCAGGGTCGCACGAGACTGACTGGGATTCCTCTAGGCGTCGGACTCGCTATCGAACTCTTCATCCATGAGATCGCCTTCGTCAGCATCTGGCCAAATCAACAGGCCAGTGAGTACTTTGAAAGTACTCGCAAGACAGTTCGGACGTAAGATATAACAAATGCATGCATGAATGCGTCATGATTAATTCACCAATGTACATTTGAAGTATTAGCAGGCAAGGTAAGCAAAGAGGGAATCGGCGGTAGTCCACCTGAAATCCCGACAGAAATATAAATGGGAACCGATCGGGTGTCTGAAGTGACGCCTCGAAAGGTGAACAAATAAATAAAGGAGAAAATCATGCCACAGTCGGGCGTCTTAGCGACACCACATAAAGGGCTTTAAAAGAAATGCCACAGTCGGACGTCGGGGCGACATCATAGAAAGGGCTTTAAAAGAAATGCCACAGTCGGACGTCGGGGCGACATCACAGAAAGGGCTTTATTCACAAGTAAATAATACTCATAATAAATATTCAATTCATGATAATAAACAGGTTAGTCCACCCACAGGAATAACATTTAACCGGACTTAGCACTCATGGGATTCACCGGAGTCTCTGTCATCAAACTGATACTGTTAGGACAAGATAATATGAATTTGGACATGGAATAGATGATTCAAGGAATGTATGACTCTGCAGAGTTTGTACAAAAATTTTCCCACAGCCAACGGATTTCCGTAGTCACGAAGGACTAGTTCCGTTTACGTTTTTTCGGAAGAAAACACAGCTATCCAGTACACACCCATCCTACCTCTCGATGCCAGGACTCACCCTAGACATCGTCCAAGAAAAACTTTTGAGACGGGGAGATCACAATCTCGAATAGCATGGGATCAAATTTATATACACGCGCTCTAAGGGGTGCCCCCCTCTCGGTCCCAACCGAAAACACCCATGCCCCCTGACCGGATGACTGGCTTTAATCCAGGGCCATGGAACCATCATCCCGGCCTCTCCTTTTGGTGTGTACCAGGAAAGCGGTTTGCAACTTACTAAACCATATTCCTTGCGGAAAACATGTGGTAGTACAGGGAAGGAAATGAGAGGAACTGGACCGATACGGTTTGACACTGAAGTCATATAGTCTGGCATAAGACTCGCATGCTACGACACTGCCATCTTACCCATCCTCATGCCAACACATGGCCATTCATACTCACATCCATCCACTTATGGATCATCGAACTCACTTACCTCAACATTGCATAAAATAGCGTTCATCGATATGCTCATCAACATGCCATGAAACTAACTAAATGCAAAACATGCCAAGACACTCATCATATCAAAAGTTCAAATATGCTTCCCTGGTTCAGAGTAGTCGGAGCCTAGCTCGGTGCAGTTCGCGGCTCCGTCACCTCCTTCGGTATCTACGGTATAAAGAAAATATATGCGCTATTGTAAATACCAAGGGGTGCACGAAAAGTATTCCAAATATTTTTCAAATAAATCTGATAAAAAACTAGACAAAATTTTAAAGAGAACAGAAAAAGAATCAATCAAAACTACCTTTTTGTTTAAAAGTTATAAGGGTTTTAATCCAGGGACTCATCTGTAATGAAACAGAAAGTTTCCAGGGGCTAGTTTATAAAAACAGAAAACGCTTCGGCAGAAACTACGCCAGCCCAAAGGGAAAGCGCATTTGGCAGAAGGCGTTTTCAGAAAACGCTTCGTTTAGAAAGGACAGAGAGGCTGACAGCGGGTCCCACTTGTCATGTTTAAACTTTCAAATGGGAGGGACGAGGCTCGTCGGCGCCCGAGGGCTGCGGTGGTCGCCGGCGGCGATCCACGGCGAGGTAAGGGGATCGGAGGTTACCAACGTGCTCACCGTGTCCTTCCGCAACGGTGGGTGGTGGTGTTGGTCGCCGGGGAGCACCACGTCGACGGCGGTCTCAACTCCGGCGGACGGTGGTTCGGGCGTGGATGGAGCTCGTCGGAGAGGACTGCAAAGGCCAAATTGATGAGGGGGTTAGAGTACTGGGTGTGAGAGAGGGCTACGGACGAGGTTTGGGCGTCGGAGATGGCCTCACCGGAGTGAATCAAGCTGGAGGCCGAGGCGGAGCAAGGCGGCCGGAGTTGGGGAAGGAGACCTCCTCGAGGTCCTCCTGGTGGCTTGGCAGGGTCCTGGGGAGGTGCAGTGAAGGTGCGTGCTCGAGGGCGAGCTCGCGTTCCTTTTTATAGGCGATTCGAGGCGGTGGCCGAGAACTGGGTTCTCCGGCGAGGCTTACGGCGGCGCAGGGCATTGGTCGGGGAGGATTAGGGGTCAAGCGCCGTCGTGGGGGTTCAATGGGTCCGTTTAGGTGCTAAACTAGCCGGGGTTTGGGTGTTTGGGTCGAGCTCGATGGAACGGGGGTGGCGCGGCCCATCGGCGGCAGGGAGCACGTTCCGTGCTTGCCGGGCCACGGTGATGGTGCCACGGGCGTGCGCTGGCATGCATGAGGCCACGCGGAGAGCCAGGGGGCTTTGGGCGGCGCTGAATGGCGTTCTGCCGTGGTGTGCCTTCTGTCGGCCGCCACGGGAGGTCCCGACGCCGCAGAAGACGCCGGCGAGAGCGGGCCAGCGCGCCACCGACGCCAGGAAGGCTCCACGCACGCGTGTGAAGCTCCGGACAAGAGGGAGGGGCTGCGAGCATCGAGCCAAGCGCACTGTGAGCTTGTGACTGAACTCTGAAAAAAACGACACTGTAAAACTGAATTTTACTGAACTTTACTGAAAATGCAAAGAACAGTGCAGCTCAGGTGTTCGACAGAATGCTTTTGGCATCTAGGGATTTTTCCTGAGCTGAAATTTGGTGGAGTGGCTTCTCATTGCTCTAGTAGGTTGCATGATTTTTGGTGGAATTTTTGGAGGAGTGTAGATATGAATTTCATCAAATTTGTCAAATCTGGTCCAAACTTGCAGTGAGTGAAATTTGAAATATTTGAAAAGAAGAAGTGGATCAAGATGGTTCTAGGTTGTGGGTACTAAAGACAATCCAGGGAAGTTGGTTTGGGATAAAAACTCAAAGGCAAAGTGGTACTTGCCTTGAAAATCACTTAGGCTCAAAATAATTGGCAGAAATGTTTTGGGAGATAAAAATAATTGAAATAAAATCCAAAACTTGTTTGGACTTGTTGAGACAGAGGATTTAAATTGCTCAAAGGTGGAGGGAGGGGTTTTGAGAAGATTTACTATAGGATACATGGTAAAACCATTGGTGGTTTCAAAAAGAAAGAAGTCCCAAAACTCCTAGGGTTTCTTTTTTTTAAATGAAAATAAATAAGTTTGAGAGGGCCAGAAGGAAAAGCTTCCAAAAAAAATCAACACCAAATTTGAAAGGGAAAAGAAAATCCTTGCCAAAGGAAAGGAAGTTTTTAAGAGGAAGGATTTCTGGAAAAGAAATTTTAAATGCCCTCTTTTAAAATCCAACAAAGTTTTTGATGAAAACCAAATTAAAATTTTGGAGTGTCACACTACCTGTCCATGCCCATGGTCAAATAATTATAGAAACCATTAGCCAACTAATTGACAAATGATGACTAAACCTGCCTTTTCTTTTTCTTTTCTGATTTTCGAGAAACAAAAGAAAAGGGATGCATATGCATCCTAATCCTAATCATTTACATGGTTGTTTTCTAGGAGTAGTAATTAGTAAAACTAAAAGTAGAACTGGTTAACAGAACTAACCTAACTAACCTAAATACTAACCTAACTAACCTACAAACTAATTAACCTAACTAACCTAGAAACTAACCTAACCAACCTAGTCTAAAGATCAAAGCATAAGTGTCCAGATAACAACAAAGATCTGCTTGTACTCTCTTCATAGAGAAATATTTTAAACCAAAAATTAACAACAAAGATCAAAGCAAATTAACAATTTATGAACATTTGTGTCCAGATAACAGAAATATCACCAAAAAACACAAACATAAAAAAAGTTGGATATGTTGTTGGACAGATCACTCAGAGTGATAATATAAATCTCATCAATGTATGAATTAGGCCACTAATTTTTAACATCACAAGTCATCACCAGGATCCATAGACAACAATCTCCAATTATGAAAGAAAATTCAAACAGAAACGTTACACAGATTCCTAAGTTCAAATAAGAATATTTAAAGAGTTTCATAACAAATGGTTGAGCCGTCAGACAATGCTTTCTAGGCAAATAGGATTATGCTTATGATCAAAAAAGTAGCAGTAAGCAACTCAAGATCCACCAAAAGGATAGACCGTTTGAAAAATTCTATCCCGATTAACATTTTGCTAAAAATTACGACATAGCCAATGTGGACATTAGAATTGCACATTTTCGCAGCATAAGTTCAGAAATACTCACAAAAATTATGCCAAGATGTTCCATTTTTCCTAAGAATTGCAGAATGACAGCATGGGTGCACAGCAACCAATCAGTCGCTAAAGATGGTATGATTAACAGGTTTTTCATCACCGGCCAAATAGAAACACAAACTCAAACAAACAAGTCAACGAAACAGAACTTAAATTACTACATAAAACAAAATCTGACAAAAGAAGACATGAGAGGAATGACCGTAACCTAACTAACCTAGAAAATCAAAGTAACCTAGAAAACCAAACTAACGAAACTAACAGTACTAACTAACCTAATTATTAGCAGCAGAGAAAAAGAAACTAATAGTACTAACTAACCTATTTACTAGCAGTAGAAAAAAACAGGGGGAGCTCACCGGAGTGTGTCGGCGGGGCACTGGGCGGCGGGCTGTCGGGGTGGCTAGGGCATCGGTACCGCGGGGCGCCTCGTGGTCGAGGTGGCGGGGCGGTCGGCCGGCGAGGGCATCGGGGCGGCAGGGGCGTCAGGGTGGCGCGGGCGGCAAGGGCGTTGGCATGGCGTGGGCGGCGAGGGCGTCAGGGTGGCGCGAGCGTTAGGGCGGCGCGAGGTCCGTTGGTGCATTGGGGTGGCGCCGGTGAGGTGAGGGAGAGAGAGAGAGAGGGGTGGGGCGCGGAGCCGACCGTTTTTAGTTAGTTTTAACTTCTTTGTTGTCTTCTAGCAGACGGCATAGAGCATTGCTAGTGGGGTGGGGCCGGGGGGAACGGCCATTAGGTTGCGACTTTCTTTGTCGTCTGCTCACGAATGGCGAGCTTCTTTACCATCAGCTAGTAGACGGCAAAAAAGTGGCAGTTAGGTTGTTCTCACTAGTGGGCCATCCTCCCTCTTTGCTGTAAGCTAGCTGACGGCAAATCTTCTATGCTGTCTGCTAGCTGACGGCAAAGAGCTAGCTGGCGGCAAACACACTCTTTGCCGTTCGGTCTTTCTTTGTTGTCAACTTTCTGTATGCTTATGGCAAAGACCTTCTTTGCCATCAGCTAGCTGAGGGCAAAGAGCTGGCTGACAGCAAAGATCCTGATTCCAGTAGTGTTAGGGAGTTTCGGTTTCATCTTTTCAGCTTTGGCAGCACCATCCACAATGGTTCCCATCAATGCCAAAAGCTATTTTCACATTTGGCTACACATTGTGGATGCCTTAACCGTACCACTTGGTTTGCTCCTGTCTACTATCTATACAAATCTTGATTATATTGATCTGAAAAATTATAGTATCAAGATTAGTAAAAAGGAGGTCATTTTGACACGCGGCAGGCGGGGGAGGTTTCTTATTTTAGGAGGATGTTGGCCTGGCGGTTTGCTAACATGCGGTCCCACGTGTCAGTGCTTTACCAAGCCGATCCGCGTCCCACATGAGGCAGAACAACGACAGAAGATATACGTGGTTAACTTGAAGAAGATCAGGGAGAAGCGGATTCAGCAACGAGTGAAATGACGGATGCTTCGTCCCTCCAACTTATTTTTTTAGCATTACTTCGTCCCTCTTAACTGCAGGAAAGGAGCAGCTTTGTGATTTGATGCCTCATTGTTCATTACTACGCCAGTGCCATGATTGGGGTCAGTACAAAAAATACACATACGTGACATTTTGGGCCAAACAAAAAAAGATTCTGTCATGCTTATGACACTTCTATGACGATTATTGTGACAAAACCCGGTATCATCATAAATGTGGTGGGCTCCTATTTGTATCACAAAAAATCATGACAGAAAATGGGCTTTTCATCATGGGCGGGCCGGAGACGCACCTACATGACATTCTTTGGGCCGTCCATGACGGAAAAATTTGTGGTTGAAGCAAGGGCGAGGAAAATATAAGGGAGTTCCCGGTTACGGTGGGTGGTCAAGGCCGAGTGATGCATGGAGGTTTGCGCGTTTCTCTCGTACACGTACGCGTGTGTGTGCGAGGCGTTGCGCTCTAACTAAACCTGAGCGAGGTGTTGGGCTCTAACTAAACCCGAGCGATTGCACTAGCTACATTACTGAACCCCGATCGAACCCTTGTTGTTAATTGAACCCGAGTGATTCCTTCGCTACTGCTACTAACTGAAGCCGATCGAAGCTGCCTCTTGATGAACAGTTCCTGGTGGGGGTTGGATGAACATCATCCCATGGTAGTAGAGGCCGTTGCCGCTGGATGAATATGACCTCGATCGAGGAGGCATGGGTGTGGATGAACAGTAACCGGTGGAGGGGCCCCGTACATGGAGGGCTGGTTGAACAGGACACCGTGGAGGGGCTGGTTGAACAGGACCCATGGAGGGCTGGATGAACAGTAGCCGGTGGAAGTTGGATGAACAAGACCCCGTGGAGGGCTGGATGAACAGTAGCCGGTGGAGCCTGGATGAACAGGAACCCCATGGATGAATAGTAGCTGGTCGAGGCTGGAGGAAATCTACGATGGATGAATAGTAGCAGGTGGAGGCTGGAGGAAGTCGACGGTGGATGAACAGTAGCCCGTGGAGTCCCGTTTTGCGGTATGCCACAACCCTCCCGATGAACAGGACCCCGTTTTGACCGTAGGCGGTTGAAGAGAAGTTTGTTTCCTCTATTTTGCGGTAGGCCACACCCCTCCCGATCAGCAGGCCCCCGTTTCGACTGTACATGGTCGAACACAAGTCTGTTTCCTCCATTTTGCGGTACGCCAAACCATTCCTGATGAACAGGACCCCGTTTCGACCATACACGGTCGAACAGAAGGCCCGTTTCCTCCATTCTGCGATACACCAGACCTCGTATCGGCTGTTTCGTCCAAGCCGACATATTATGTTGCTTCCCGATGAACACGATGCATTCCGTTGCCTCCCCATGAACACGACGAGGTAGTTTCTCTGTTCCGACCCAGCCGGTTGGCTTCCCACGAACAGGATTAGTCGTTGTACGCATTAGAGACCCCGCCCGTTGAGGGAGTCCTGGATTTGGGGGTCCTCGGGTATCCGGGCTGTGTGATATGGGCCGGACTGATGGGCCGTGGAGATACAAGGTAGAATACCTTCCCCCATTTCCGGATAGGACTCTCCTATGCGTGTATGGCAGGACTGGTGTCCGGATATGTCATTTCTTTCTTCTGCAAGCCGACTCTATACAACCCTAGGCCCCACCAATGTTATATAAACCGGAGGGTTTAGTCCATAGAGGCTAGATATCTAGGGTTTAGCCATTATGATCTCTAGGTAGATCGACTCTTGTAACCCCTATACTCATCAAATACAATCAAGCAGGACGTAGGGTTTTACCTCCATTAAGAGGGTGTTCCCCGTGTCCGTTGTTACCTTCGATCCTTAGACGCACAGTTCGGGACCCCCTACCCGAGATCGGTCAGTTTTGACACTGACATTGGTGCTTTGATTGAGAGTTCTAGAGTGTCATCAGCAGAAGGTACAATGGCTCATTCGATCATCAACAACGATCTTGTTTCCGGGGAAACTTTTCTCCCTGGTCAACTTTTTGTGTTTGGCGGTTTCGCTCTGCGAGCCAATTCAATTGGTCACCTCGAACAGATCGATAGCTATGCCCCTAGTCATCAGATTAGGTTCGGAAACTTGAATTACATCACCGATATCCAAGGAGACTTGATCTTCGATGGGTTTACGGCCTCGACTGCTATTCCTTGTCTTCAAGAAGGAAACCCGTCGGATCCATCATCAGGCACCGCTCAAAGACCAACTATCATCCCTACCCTGGCCTTAGATCCTGAGCAGACCACCTCATCCGAAGATGGGAGTTTGAAGCCTACCGGACTCTCTCCTACTATGGAGCTCTCTGCCGGAGGCCCAAAGGTAACTATATTTTCGGCAAAACTAAAATAAAATAGGACTCTCCCTATCATCGGAGAGCCAAACTCACCTCTAGACGCCAACTCTGAACTCTCGAGGTCTGCGTCCAGCAAGCACGGCTAGGTAGATTCTACCATGCCCAGCTTCGTAGGTCCTCAGCTCCCCGTCCAGCCTTCACTCCTAAATGAGGCCCTGGACTTAATGCGATCTCTCACCGTTACGGAAGAATCACTGCTACCTCTTGAGCACTGCGTTGGTTTTCCCTTAAATAGGAAAGGGTGATGCAGCAGAGCAGCGTAAGTATTTCCCTCAGCTTTTGAGAACCAAGGTATCAATCCAGTAGGAGGCCACGCACGAGTCCCTCGCACCTACACAAACAAATAAACTCCTTGCAATCAACGCGATAAAGAGGTTGTCAATCCCTTCACGGTCCCCTACGAGAGTGAGATCTGATAGATATGATAAGATAATATTTTTGGTATTTTTATGATAAAGAGAAATAAAGATGCAAGTAAAATAAATGGCAAAGGAAATAACTAAGTATTGGAAGATTCATATGATGGAAAACAGACCTGGGGGCCATAGGTTTCACTAGAGGCTTCTCTCGAGAGCATAAGTATTACGATGGGTGAACAAATTACTGTTGAGCAATTAACAGAATTGAACATAGTTATGAGAATATCTAGGTATGATCGTGTATATAGGCATCACGTCCAAGACAAGTAGACAGACTCCTGCCTGCATCTACTATGATTACTCCACACATTGACCGCTATCCAGCATTGCATCTATAGTATTAAGTTCAAGAGAACAGAGTAATGCTTTAAGCAAGATGACATGATGTAGAGGGATAAACTCATGCAATATGATATAAACCCCACCTTGTTATCCTCGATGGCAACAATACAATACGTGCCTTGCTGCCCCTACTATCACTGGGAAAGGAAACGACAAGATTGAACCCAAAGCTAAGCACTTCTCCCATTGCAAGAAAGATCAATCTAGTAGGCCAAACCAAACTGATAATTCGAAGAGACTTGCAAAGATAACCAATCATACATAAAAGAATTCAGAGAAGATTCAAATATTGTTCATAGATAAACTTGATCATAAACCCACAATTCATCGATCTCAACAAACACACCGCAAAAGAAGATTACATCGAATAGATCTCCACAAGAGACGGGGAGAACTTTGTATAGAGATCCAAAAAGAGAGAAGAAGCCATCTAGCTAATAACTATGGACCCGAAGGTCTGAAGTAAACTACTCACACTTCATCGGAGGGGCTATGGTGTTGATGTAGAAGCCCTCCGTGATTGATGCCCCCTTCGGAGGAACTCCGGAAAATGCCCCATGATGGGATCTCGTGGATACATAAAGTTACGGCAGTGGAATTAGGGTTTTGGCTCCGTATCTGGTGGTTTAGGGGTACGTAGGTATGTATAGGAGGAAGGAGTACGTCGGTGGAGCAACGTGGGCCCCACGAGGGTGGAGGGCGGGCCTGGGGGGTAGGCGCGCCCCCTACCTCGTGCCTTCCTAGTTGATTGCTTGACGTAGGGTCCAAGTCCTCTGGATCATGTTCGTTCCAAAAATCACGTTCCCGAAGGTTTCATTCCGTTTTGGACTCCGTTTGATATTCTTTTTGTGTGAAACCCAAAAATAGGCAAAAAACAACAATTCTGGGCTGGGCCTCCGGTTAATAGGTTAGTCCCAAAAATAATGTAAAAGTGTATAATAAAGCCCAACATTGTCCAAAACATGATATAATATAGCATGGAAAAATCAAAAATTATAGATACGTTGGAGACGTATCAAGCATCCCCAAGCTTAATTCCTGCTCGTCCTCGAGTAGGTAAATGATAAAAATAGAATTTTTGATGTGGAATGCTACTTGGCATAATTTCAATGTAATTCTCTTAATTGTGGTATGAATATTCAGATCCGAAAGATGCAAGACAAAAGTTCAATATTGACATAGAAATAATAATACTTCAAGCATACTAACTAAGGAATTATGTTTCTTCAAAAAAACACGGCCAAATAAAGTTATCCCTACAAAATCATATAGTTTGGCTATGCTCCATCTTCACCACACAATGTATTTAAATTATGCACAACCCTGATGACAAGCCAAGTAATTGTTTCATACTTTTGGTGTTCTCAAACTATTTCAATCTTCACGCAATACATGAGCGTGAGCCATGGACATAGCACTATAGGTGGAATAGAATGGTGGTTGCGGAGGAGACAAAAAGGGAGAAGATAGTCTCACATCAACTAGGCGTATCAACGGGCTATGGAGATGCCCATTAATATATATCAATGTGAGTGAGTAGGGATTGCCATGCAACGGATGCATTAGAGCTATAAATGTATGAAAGCTCAACAAAAGAAACTAAGTGGGTGTGCATCCCACTTGCTTGCTCACGAAGACCTAGGGCATTTGAGGAAGCCCATCGTTGGAATATACAAGCCAAGTTCTATAATGAAAAATTCCCACTAGTATATGAAAGTGATAACATAGGAGACTCTCTATCATGAAGATCATGGTGCTACTTTGAAGCACAAGTGTGGAAAAAGGATAGTAGTATTGCCCAATTTTATTTATTTATTCTTTTTCTTTTTTTGGGCCTCTTTTTTTATTTGGCCTTTCTCCCTTTTTGGGTCAATACTCTATGAATGATGATCATCACACTTCTATTTATTTACAACTCAATGATTACAACGCGATACTAGAACAAAGTATGACTCTATATGAATGCCTCCGGCGGTGTACTGGGATAGCAATGATGCATGAGTGACTCATATGAAATAATTATGAACGGTGGCTTTGCCACAACTAAAATGTCAACTACATGATCATGTGAAGCAATATGACAATGATGGAGCGTGTCATAGTAAATGGAACGGTGGAAACTTGCATGGCAATATATCTAGGAATGGCTATGGAAATGCCATGATAGGTAGGTATGGTGGTTGTTTTGAGGAAGGTATATGGTGTGTGTGTGATACCGGCGAGATATGCGTGGTATTAGAGAGGCTTGCAATGGTGGAAGGGTGAGAGTGCGTATAATCCATGAAATCAACATTAATCATAAATAACTCACATACTTATTGCAAAAATCTATTAGTTATCGAAGCAAAGTACTACGCGCATGCTCTTAGGGGTATAGATAGGTTGGAAAAGACCATTGCCCGTCCCCGACCGCCACTCATAAGGAGGACAATCAATAAATACATCATGCTCCGACTTCTTAACATAACGGTTCACCATACGTGCATGCTACGAGAACCACAAACTTCAACACAAGCATTTATCAAATTCACACTACTCAACTAGCACGACTCTAATATCACCATCTCCATATCTCAAAACAATTATCAAGTTTCAAACTTCTCATAGTATTCAACACACTCATAAGAATTTTTTTATTAATCTTGAATGCCTCACATAATTAAAGCAATTTACCACACTGTTTTGTAGGACTCTCAAAATAATCTAAGTGAGGCATGAGAGAACAAAAAGTTTCTATAAAACAAATCCACCATTGTGCTCTAAAAGATATAAGTGAAGCACTAGAGAAAAAACTATATAACTCAAAAGATATAAGTGAAGCACATCGAGTATTCGAACAATTTCCGAATCATGTGTGTCTCTCTCAAAAAGGTGTGTGCAGCAAGGATGATTGTGGAAAACTAATAAATAAATACTCAAATAATACAAGACGCTCCAAGCAAAACACATATCATGTGGTAAATGAAAATATAGCTCCAAGTAAAGTTACCGATAGAAGTAGACGAAAGAGGGGATGCCTTCCGGGGCATCCCCAATCTTTGGATTTTAGGTGTCCTTGGATTATCTTGGGGGTGCCATGGGCATCCCCAAGCTTAGGCTCTTGCCACTCCTTGTTCCATAATCCATCAAATCTTTACCCAAAACTTGAAAACTTCACAACCCAAAACTTAAAGTAGAAAATCTCGTGAGCTCCATTAGCGAAAGAAAACAAAACACCACTTCAAGGTACTGTAATGAACACATTGTTTATTTATATTGGTGTTAAACCTACTTTATTCCAACTTCTCTATGGTTTATAAACTATTTTCCTAGCCATAGATTCATCAAAATAAGCAAACAACACATTGAAAACAGAATCTGTCAAAAACAGAACAGTCTATAGTAATCTGTAGGTAACGCAAGATCTGGAACTCCAAAAATTCTAAAATAAATTGCTTGACGTGAGGAGTTTATCTATTAATCATCTTCAAAAATAATTAACTAAATATAACTTTCCAAATAAAAATGGCAGCAGTCCTCGTGAGTGCTAAAGTTTCTGTTTTTTACAGCAAGATTAAAAAGACTTTCCCCAAGTCTTCCCAATGGTTCTACTTGGCACAAACACTAATTAAACACAAAAAACACAACCAAAACAGAGACTAGATAAATTATTTATTACTAAACCGGAGAAAAAAGCAAGTAATAAAAATAAAATTGGGTTGCCTACCAACAAGCGTTATCGTTTAACGCACCTAGCTAGGCATAAAAGCAAGGATAGATCTAGGTATTGCCATCTTTGGAAGGCAATCCATAAGTGGCTCTCAAAATAGATTCATAAGTTAATTTAATTTTCTTTTAGGGAAGTGTTCCATGCCTTTTCTTAACGGAAATTGGAATCTAATATTCCCTTCCTTCATATCAATAATTGTACCAATGTTCTAAGGAAAGGACTACCAAGAATAATAGGACATGAAGGATTGCAATCTATGTCAAGAACAATAAAAATCCACGGGCACATAATGTAACACCCCGGATGTAACTTTCCCAATCTGTACTCCAACTCTTGCCGTTTCCGGCGTTAAGTTATTTTATTTTCTCGGGTTCAGGTTTTTGTCTCCATGTGTTGTGGTCGTTGTCGTGCATCTCATATCATGTCATCATGTGCATTGCATTTGCATAACATGTTCATCCCATGCATTCGAGCATTTTCCCCGTTGTCCGTTTTGCATTCCGACGCTTTGTTCTCCTCCGGTGGTCATTTCTACCTTTCATTCGTGTGTGGGGTTTAAACATTTCCGGATTGGACCAAGACTTGCCAAGCGGCCTTGGTTTACTACCGGTAGACCGCCTGTCAAGTTTCGTATCATTTGGACTTCGTTTGATACTCCAACGGTTAATCGAGGGACCGAAAAGGCCTCGTGTGTGTTGCAGCCCAACATCCCTCCAATTTGGCCCAAAACCAACCTAAGCCTTCTCCATCATCTAGATCGTTCGATCACGATCGCGTGGCCGAAAACCGCACTCCATTTGGAGCTCCCTAGCCCCTCCTACCTCTATAAATAGGTCCCTCCCCGAAATTTCGGGTCATTTCCAACCCTAACCTAGTCTCCTCCGACCTCTCGCCGCCGGACGTGTCCGCCACTGCCCACCACCGCCACGTGTCAGCCGCCGACTCGCCGAGCCGCGCGCCCACTTCGCCGGCCCGCAGAGCCCGTGGAGGGCCCCCGCGGCCCAAGTCGCGCCGTCTGAGCCCGGCTCGTCTCCTCCGCCGCCCGTCCTCAACCGCCCGAGCGCCGCCGACCGCTTCCCGTCGGAGCCTTGCCGTCCCGCTGCCGCAATTCGCCAGCGACCGCGGCCACCATCGCCGCCCCGGGCCCGCGCCCCTCGCCGCCCCCTCTGGTCCCGCGCCCGGCCGCGCCTCCCCGGGCCCTCTCCGACGCGCCCCTCGTCACCGGATCCCCCCCTCCGGTGAGCTCTCCTTGTGACTCTGGCGAGTGTCCGGCCATCCTCGTAGAGCGCGCCGCGATCCAGATCTGGACGTCTACAGTAAACCCTAATTATGCGAGGTGGTTTTTCTTCTAAGTCCTCGAAATCCTAGATCCATGTGCTCCTGTTCATCGTGCCGTAACTTCGCATCCATAACTTTGTTTTTGGCATATAGCATATCAAAATGTTCATCTCAGAGAGTACATCATTCCATTCCATTGCATTATTTTCATTTGAGTTTAGCTTGATGCCCGAAATGCTATTAGAAGAGGGCTACTTGAGATAATTGTCAGATCTGCTACTCCATTTAGACATTTGTCATTTTTGCCATGATTATTGTGTGCATGATATGCCCATGAGCTCTACATATGTTTTGTTAAGGGCTTTGTCATCTTTCCAGAGGTGCAACCCATGTATTTTTGTGATGTGTGTGGTGACTAGCACAAGCTTGCCAAGTGGGGCACTTGGTAATTCTGTTTTCAGGGACTTAGCAATTCCACCAAGTCCTTGAGCTGTTTATCTCATATTGCCATATGTTCTTATTGTTTCCTAGTGATCCGTGCCTCTTTTGAGGATGATCAGTAAGGATGTTTTGTTAATATTGTAGTGATCTATCCATCCATGTCTTTGTTTGCAATTATGGAGCACCCTAACTTGAGTCAATCGAGCTCTACTTTTGCTACTTTGTGAATCTGGGCAGATTGTCAACTTGTTTGCAATTTTGCCGATGATGTTTTAGTTGATCCGTGCATGCTATGTTATTGTTCTTGCCATGTCTAGCTTGCATTTTGTGTATTCTTGATGGGTGTATGCTTAGTTTGTCATGACTTGCTCCGTAGTGAGTGCATCGAGCTCGTAAACATGCCTTCTTGAGATATCTTTCAGCATGCTCCAGTTTTCACTAAGTCTGTGATCTGATTATGTTTTTGCCATGTTCACATGCTTGCAATTGTATTTTCTGATCCCTTTTGGCTCAAGGTCACTAAGGGACTTTTGTTAAGCTCTTTGAGTAGATCCCTGCCATGCTTTACTTTGTCATGTTCAGGTCCTGTAGCAAGTAGTTTTGTTGCTCCAAAGAGCGCTACCTGATCTGAAATTCCAGACAAGTGTTAATTTCACTAAGTCTGAGATCTGTTTGCCATATGCATTTTTGCCATGCTTGTTTGAACCTGTTAATGGATGAATTGGCCGTAGCTCGGTGCTAGACTTTTGTTAAGCATCATGAATGCATCCCTGCCATGTATTTTTATGCCATGTTTGAATGCTGTAGCATGTTCATTTCGTTGCATTTAGATGGCTACTTGCTGTAAATCGCAGACCGGTGTCACATTTGAATTGCTTGCCATTTCCAAACCGTAACTCCGATTCTGGCGTTCTTTATATCGTTTTCAAGCGATTTCATCTCATCTTTCCAGTGGCACACTTGGATTCCCAAGTTGAGGCCAGGTTCATGCATTCATTGTCAAATCTTGCATATGCATCCCGTATCGCATCTCGCATAGCATACCATCTTTGCATCATGTTGTTTGAGTTGCACGTGGTTGATTTGTGTCCTTGTTGCTTGTTTGTCTTGTTTGGGTAGAGCCGAGAGACGAGTTCGCTAACGAGGAGCCCGTTGAGTTTGCTTTCGAGGATCCAGTCAACTCTAACAACTTTGCAGGCAAGATGATCATACCCTCGAAATCAATACTATCTTTGCTTTGCTAGTTTGCTCGCTCTTTTGCTATGCCAATGCTACGATGCCTACCACTTGCTTTCTAGCCTCCCAAATTTCCATGTCAAACCTCTAACCCTCCATGTCCTAGCAAACCATTGATTGGCTATGTTACCGCTTTGCTCAGCCCCCTCTTATAGCGTTGCTAGTTGTAGGTGAAGTTTGGAGGCCGTTCCTTATTGGAACATTTATTTACTGTTGGGATATCATTATATTGCCATGTTATCTTAATGCATCTATATACTTGGTAAAGGGTGGAAGGCTCGGCCTCTCGCCTAGTGTTTTGTTCCACTCTTGCCGCCCTAGTTTCCGTCATATCGGTGTTATGTTCCCGGATTTTTGCGTTCCTTACGCGGTTGGGTTATAATGGGAACCCCTTGATAGTTCGCCTTGATTAAAGCTTTTCTAGCAATGCCCAACCTTGGTTTTACCATTTTCCACCTAGCCTGTTTTTCCCTTGGGTTTCCGGAGCCCGAGGGTCATCTTATTTTAAACCCCCCCGTGCCAGTGCTCCTTTGAGTGTTGGTCCGAACCAGGCAGCCTGCGGGGCCACCTCGGGGAAACTCGAGGGTTGGTTTTACTCGTAGATTGACCTATCTGAGTGTGCCCTGAGAACGAGATATGTGCAGCTCCTATCGGGATTTGTCGGCACATTCGGGCGGTGTTGCTGGTCTTGTTTTAACCTGTCGAAGTGTCTTGAAGAACCGAGGTACCGAGTCTGATCGGAACGTCTCGGGAGGAGGTCTATTCCTTCGTTGACCGTGAGAGCTTGTCATGGGATAAGTTGGGACTCCCCTGCAGGGATTTGAACTTTCGAAAGTCGTGCCCGCGGTTATGGGCAGATGGGAATTTGTCAATATCCGGTTGTAGATAACTTGAACCTTAACTTAACTAAAATGAATCAACTTAGGGTGTTACCGTGATGGCCTCTTCTCGGCAGAATCCGGGAAGTGGACACAGTGTTGGAGTAATGTTTGCGCAGGTTGCCCTCTAGTTTCTCGCTCGCGCTTTGCCTCCTCTTCTCGCTCTCTTTTGCGAATAAGTTAGCCACCATATTTTGCTAGTCGCTTGCTGCAGCTCCACATATATTTACCTTGCCTTACCTATAAGCTTAAATAGTCTTGATCGCGAGGGTGCGAGATTGCTGAGTCCCTGTGGCTCACAGATTACTATTACCCCAGATGCAGGGCCTGGTGTTTCTGCTCCAGGTGACGCGCTTGAGCTCAAGTGGGAGTTCGACGAAGACTCTCAACGTTACTATGTTTCCTTTCCTGATGATCCGTAGTGGTGCCCAGTTGGGGGTGATCGGGACCGTGTCGCATGTTGGGTTATCTTTTATTTTGGCGCCGTAGTCGGGCCATGAGTGTTTGGATGATGTAATGTTATTTATGTACTTGGTTGACATGGCGATTGTAAGCCAACTATGTTATCTCCCCTTCTATTATCATATTACATGGGATGTTGTGAAGATTGCCTAACTTGCGACATATGCCTTCAATGCGATTATGCCTCTAAGTCGTGCCTCGACTCGTGGGAGATATAGTCGCATCGAGGGTGTTACAAATTGGTAATCAGAGCCTTCCCCGACCTTAGGAGCCCCATTGCTTGATCATTTTTAGCGGCCGAGTTGTGTCTAGAAAAATGTTTTGAGTCATTTAGGAATTATATATCGGAGAGTTTAGGAATTATTTTTACTTCCCAATCTCCTCATCGCTCTGGTAAGGCATCCTGACGTAGAGTTTTGACTCTTCTCTTCTCAAATTTCACTAAATTTTTTTTTAGGATCACGCGGGTATCTTGGAATCGTTCCGATGGTTTTATGATGAGAACATTGTCTTGGTGCCTCCTGTTAGGAGTTTTGTGGAAGTGTCCCAGGGAGTTGAGCTCTGAGGTGTTGTCGTCATAATTTTATCGTTGCAGTTCTGGAATACCTGAGTTTAGTACGCCGACATCGAAAATCTCTTTTATGCAGTTCGTTGGTGAGATAACCTCGACGCCACCCAGTACTGGGGCGGGAGTTCGGGAGTATCGCCATAACTTGTATAATGGATGCTTTTCGAAGGTTGAGGTAGATGGTTTCTGAAGTTTTTCTTGGTTATGTGTTGAAGGATGGATACAGCTGGATGTAGGATTTGCTAGATTTGGGTGAGATATTATGCTTCCCCTGTATCCCCAACACCTGATTGCATAACCGGAAAGGTTCGGGAGTTTCATAGGTGGGAATTCTTGTAGCTCTAGTTCTTCTTCCACGGATATTGGTTTGAGATTGGGATTTCTTACCGATTATTCGTTCTTCATCCGTACCTTGTTGAATTATTTCTCTACCTTAATTCTAAGTGGCTTCTCAATTTATTGATATGTGACCATTTCAAGAGGAATGCATTCGTTCGTTTTGTTTGAATGTGAAGACTATATGTTGCAATTTTCATTCTGTTGGATTCAGCTTCAATATTTGTCTATCAATGTGCTAATGGATGTCAACCTCTTCAGGATGGCTCCTCCAACACGCATGACTCCGAATCCTGATCCGCCACCAACCCCCCCTCCTCCGGAGGCATGGCAAGCTGTGATGGCCGCAACCAATGCAAACACGCAGTTGATCATGCAAATTCTCCAAGAGCGCAATCAAGGCAACAAGGGAATCAAGGCATCAATCAGAATCACTTTTCTACACTCAACTAGTTCCTTGCTAATGGGC
The DNA here is from genome assembly GCF_002162155.2 of Triticum dicoccoides. Taxonomy (NCBI): domain Eukaryota; kingdom Viridiplantae; phylum Streptophyta; class Magnoliopsida; order Poales; family Poaceae; genus Triticum; species Triticum dicoccoides. The sequence continues at coordinate 381,509,884 of NC_041382.1, read as the reverse complement.
CAAAGACTTTCAGCAATTGTGTTGAGGCAACCGATGCTGACGATTGGCTTGTGGATCTGTGCAAGCATTTCGAGTGCAGTAATGTCAGGCCTGAGGAGTTTGTTAAGTTCGCTTCCTTCCAACTCAAAGATCAAGCGGCAGAATGGTTCCAGCAATACAAGGACTCCAGAGGTGGACGTGTTATTACCTGGGATGAATTCCGTCAAGATTTCAGAGCTCATCATATCCCTCAGAGCGTGGTTGAAAGCAAGCGTGAGGAATTCCGCAACCTGAAGCAAGGCTCTTTGTCTGTCTATGACTACAACAAGTTGTTTCAGAAGCTCGCCCGCTTTGCGAAGCAGGACGTGCCTGATGAGAAGAGCATGATATACCAGTTCAGGGGTGGTCTCAGAGAAGAAATTAAGCTAGCTCTTGTCCTCTTTGAGCCCTTGAGGTACGATGAGTTCTACAACATGGCATTGAAGCAAGAGGCTGCTCAACTAAGATGTGATGCTTCCAAGAAGCGAGTCAGAGATGTTACTCCTTCTTCCTCTACTCAAGTTGCCAAGCAGCATAAGTATTGGCTTCCTCCTCCTCCGTTTCGTCAGCCGTATCAGCAGAAGAGCAAAGGTGGCAGTGGATCTTCCCACCCACCCAACCCTGGTTTTCAGAACAAGACTTCGTCTCAAGCTCCAAGATCGAGTGCTCCGTATCACCGTCCGCTTTCAGAGGTCACGTGCAACAAGTGCCAACAGAAGGGTCACTATGCCAACAAATGTTTCAACCAGAGGCGTCTTCCTCCTCCTCCTCCTGTCAGATCGGCAAGTACAACTGTGGTCAAGCATAACCCCAAGCATGCCAAGGTCAACTTGCTGAATGCAACTCAGGCAGAGGACTCGTCAGATGTCATCATGGGTAACATTCCTGTTAATGATATTCCTGCAAAAGTTCTTTTTGACATTGGTGCATCGCATTGTTTCATGTCAAAGCCATTTTTTTACCAAGCATGAGTTCGTTTCTTCTCATTTGGGTAAACAAACGGATATCGTTTCTCCTGGCAAACATTTGAGTGCAAGTCTGGAGGTGCCAGATGTTACTATCACATTGGGCGACTACAAGTTCCTTTCTTCCCCAATGGTTCTTGGTAACTCGGATATTGATCTTATTCTTGGAATGGATTGGCTTTCTAAGCACAAGGCTCAGCTTGATTGTGCAGCCACGTAGATTCAATTGACTCATTCGTCTGAGGATGTAATTGTCTTTGCCGCTCGTGATGATACTATCTGTCTGTTTTCTCTCAATGAGAAGGGTGAACTGGATGCTATCTTGCAAATTCCAGTCATTTGCGAATATCAAGACGTCTTTCTAGAAGAGCTTCCAGGAATGCCTCCGCACCAGCCAGTTGAATTTGTCATTGATCTTGAGCCCGATATGGAACCTGTTTGCAAGCGTCCTTACAAGCTCGGACCTGAAGAGTTGAAGGAGTTGAAGAAGCAACTTGATATTCAAGAGAAAATGGGTCTCATCCGGCCTAGTTCTTCTCCGTGGGGTTGTGGTGTTCTTTTTGTGAAGAAGAAGGATGGAACAGACCGACTTTGTGTTGATTACCGTCCATTGAACAAGAAGACCATCAAGAACAAATACCCACTTCCCAAGGTCAATGAGCTGTTCGAACAACTCAAAGGTGCCCAAGTATTCTCCAAGCTTGATCTCCGTATGGGTTATCATCAGATTCGTATCCGTGAGCAAGATATTCCCAAGACGGCTTTCAGGACAAGCTATGGTTCATATGAATATATTGTCATGTCTTTTGGCCTCGTCAACGCTCCTCCGACTTTCTCTCGCATGATGAACTTCATCTTCAACGCCTACACCAATGACTTCGTTTTCGTCTATCTCGATGACATTCTGGTTTTCTCGAAGAACAAGGAAGATCATGCCAAACACTTGCGTTTGGTACTCGATAAGCTGAGGGAACACCAGTTCTACGCCAAGTTCTCCAAGTGTGAATTTTGGCTTGATGAGGTTCTTTATCTTGGTCATATCATCTCTGCCAAGGGCATTGCCATGAATCCCGAGAAGGTGTCTGCAATTGTGAATTGGGAACCTCCTCAGAACGTGAAGCAACTCCGTAGCTTCCTCGGTCTCGCAAGCTATTGCCGAAGATTCGTTGAAAACTTTTCTAAGATTGTGAAGCCTCTCTCTAATCTTCTCCAGAAGCACGTCAAGTGCGTTTGGTCTCCGGACTGTGACATTGCTTTCAACACTTTGAAAGAGAAATTGATCACTGCTCCAGTTCTGACTCCGCCTGATGAATCCAAGCTGTACGAGGTCTTTTGTGATGCCTCTCTCCAAGGTCTTGGCGCAGTATTGATGCAAGAGAAGAAAGTTGTTGCTTATACCTCTCGCTAGTTGAAGCCTAATGAGAAGAACTACCCCACTCATGATCTCAAGTTGGCGGCAGTTGTGCATGCTCTTTTGACTTGGGGACATCTCTTATTGGGAAGAAAAGTGGATATTTTCACTGATCACAAGAGTCTCAAGTACATCTTCACTCAGCCTAATCTAAACCTCAGGCAAACTCGATGGGTCGAAATGATTCAAGAGTATAATCCGAGTATTGAGTATACTCCAGGCAAGGCCAATGTGATTGCTGACGCATTGAGCAGGAAAGCGTATTGCAACAGTCTAATTCTCAAGCCTTATCAACCCGAGCTTTTTGAAGCTTTCCGCAAACTTAATCTGCAAGTTGTTCCTCAAGGTTTCCTCGCCAACCTTCGAGTCTCCCCTACCTTGGAAGATCAGATTCGCCAAGCCCAACTTCTTGATGCTATGGTGAAAAAGGTGAAGATTGGGATTGCCAAGAGTCAATCCAAGTACAAGTGCTACCGCCTTGATGACAAGGATACTCTCTTCTTCGAGGATCGTATTGTTGTACCCAAAGGTGACCTCCGTAAAGTGATCATGAACGAGGCTCAAAATTCTCTCCTCTCCATCCACCCTGGGAGCACAAAGATGTATCAAGACCTTAAGCAGGCTTATTGGTGGACTCGAATGAAGCGCGAGATTGCTCAATTCGTGAATGAATGTGATGTCTGCAGAAGAGTGAAGGAAGAACACCAAAGGCCAGCTGGTCTCCTCCAACCTCTTGCCATTCCAGAATGGAAGTTTAACCACATTGAAATGGACTTCGTGACTGGGTTTCCAAAGTCCAAGTGTGGCAATGATGCTATATTCGTTGTCATCGACAAACTCACTAAAGTGGCTCACTTTCTGCCTATCAAAGAGTCAATCACTGCAGCTCAATTGGCGGAACTCTATACCTCTCGTATTGTCTCTCTACATGGTATTCCTCAAGTGATATCTTTAGACCGTGGCAGCATGTTTACCTCGAAGTTTTGGGATTCTTTTCAGAAGGCCATGGGAACCAACATCCGCTTCAGCACAGCTTTCCATCTTCAAACTAGCGGTCAAGTCGAGCGTGTCAACCAGATTCTTGAAGATATGCTCAGGGCGTGTGTGATCTCCTTCAGCATGAAGTGGGAGGATTGTCTTCCTTATGCTGAATTCTCCTACAACAACAGTTTTCAAGCAAGTTCGGGCAAGGCCCCATTTGAAATTCTGTATGGCAGGAAGTGCCGTACCCCTCTCAACTGGTCCGAAACCGGTGAATGTCAGCTTCTCAGAAATGACTTAATCACAGAGGCAGAGGAGATGTGCAAAGTCATTCGAGATAACCTCAAAGCAGCCCAATCCCGCTAGAAGAGCTACTATGATAGTAAGCACCGTGATTTGGCTTTCGAGATCAGAGATCATGTTTACCTCCGCGTCTCTCCTATGAAAGGTACTCATCGCTTCGGTATCAAAGGGAAGCTTGCCCCTAGATACGTGGGACCTTTCAAGATTGTCAGCAAGAGAGGTGACCTCGCCTATCAACTCGAGCTTCCTTCAAACTTTGCAAATGTTCATGACGTGTTCCATGTCTCTCAGCTTCGAAAGTGCTTCAAGACTCCTGACCGCACTGTCAACTTCGAGGACATTGAGCTCCAAGAAGATCTCTCTTATCATGAGCACCCAATTGCTATTCTTGAAGAGAGTGAACGCAAGACTCGCAATAAGTCAGTCAAATTTCTCAAAGTCAAGTGGTCACACCATTCTGACCATGAAGCTACCTGGGAACGCGAGGATCACCTCCGTTCTGAGTACCCGGCGTTCTTTCAGTCCTAGATCTCGGGACGAGATCCTTTCGTAGCGGTGGAGTGTTGTAACACCCCGGATGTAACTTTCCCAATTTGTACTCCAACTCTTGCCGTTTCCGGCGTTAAGTTATTTTATTTTCTCGGGTTCGGGTTTTTGTCTCCGTGTGTTGTGGTCGTTGTCATCCATCTCATATCATGTCATCATGTGCATTGCATTTGCATAACATGTTCATCCCATGCATTCGAGCATTTTCCCCGTTGTCCGTTTTGCATTCCGACGCTTCGTTCTCCTCCGGTGGTCATTTCTACCTTTCTTCCATGTGTGGGGTTTAAACATTTCTGGATTGGACCGAGACTTGCCAAGCGGCCTTGGTTTACTACCGGTAGACCGCCTGTCAAGTTTCGTATCATTTGGACTTCGTTTGTACTCCAGCGGTTAACCGAGGGACCGAAAAGGCCTCGTGGGTGTTGCAGCCCAACACCCCTCCAATTTGGCCCAAAACCCACCTAAGCCTTCTCCATCATCTAGATCGTTCGATCACGACCGCGTGGCCGAAAACCGCACTCCATTTGGAGCTCCCTAGTCCCTCCTACCTCTATAAATAGGTCCCTCCCCGAAATTTTGGGTCATTTCCAACCCTAACCTAGTCTCCTCCCACCTCTCGCCGCCGGACACGTCCAATTCGGGCCGAACGTGTCCGCCACCGCCCGCCACCGCCACGTGTCAGCCGCCGACTCGCCGAGCCGCGTGCCCACTTCGCCGGCCCGCAGAGCCCGTGGAGGGCCCCCGAGGCCCAAGTCGCGCCGCCTGAGCCCGGCTCGTCTCCTCCGCTGCCCGTCCTCAGCTGCCCGAGCGCCGCCGACCGCTTCCCGCCGGAGCCTTGCCGCCCCGCTGCCGCAGTTCGCCGGTGACTGCGGCCACCATCGCCGCCCCGGGCCCGCGCCCCTCGCCGCCCCCTCTGGTCCCGCGCCCGGCTGCGCCTCCCCGGCCCCATCTCCGACGCGCCCCTCGTCGTCGGATCCCCCCCTCCGGCGAGCTCTCCTTGTGACTCCGGCGAGAGTCCGGCCATCCTCGTAGAGCGCGCCGCGATCCAGATCTAGACATCTATAGTAAACCCTAATTCCGCGAGGTGGTTTTTCTTCTAAGTCCTCGAAATCCCAGATCCATGTGCTCCTGTTCATCGTGCCGTAACTTCGCACCCGTAACTCCGTTTTTGGCATATAGCATATCAAAATGTTCATCTCAGAGAGTACATCATTCCATTCCATTGCATTATTATCATTTGAGTTCAGCTTGATGCCCGAAATGCTGTTAGAAGAGGGCTAATTGAGATAATTATCAGATCTGCTACTCCATTTAGACATTTGTGATTTTTGCCATGATTATTGTGTGCATGATATGCCCATGAGCTCTACATATGTTTTGTTAAGGGATTTGTCATCTTTCCAGAGGTGCAACCCATGTATTTTTGTGATGTGTGTGGTGACTAGCACAAGCTTGCCAAGTGGGGCACTTGGTAATTCTGTTTTCAGGGACTTAGCAATTCCACCAAGTCCTTGAGCTGTTTATCTCATATTGCCATATGTTCTTGTTGTTTCCTAGTGATCCGTGCCTCTTTTGAGGATGATCAGTAAGTATGTTTTGTTAATATTGTAGTGTTCTATCCATCCATGTCTTTGTTTGCAATTATGGAGCACCCTAACTTGAGTCAATCGAGCTCTACTTTTGCTACTTTGTGAATCTAGGCAGATTGTCAACTTGTTTGCAATTTTGTCGATGATGTTTTAGTTGATCCGTGCATGCTATGTTATTGTTCTTGCCATGTCTAGCTTGAATTTTGTGTATTCTTGATGGGTGTATGCTTAGTTTGTCATGACTTTCTCCGTAGTGAGTGCATCGAGCTCGTAAACATGCCTTCTTGAGATATGTTTCAGCGTGCTCTAGTTTTCACTAAGTCTGTGATCTGATTATGTTTTTGCCATGTTCACATGCTTGCAATTGTATTTTCTGCTCCCTTTTGGCTCAAGGTCACTAAGGGACTTTTGTTAAGCTCTTTGAGTAGCTCCATGACATGCTTTACTTTTTCATGTTCAGGTCCTGTAGCAAGTAGTTTTGTTGCTCCGAAGAGCGCTACCTGATCTGAAATTCCAGATAAGTGTTAATTTCACTAAGTCTGAGATATGTTTGCTATATGCATTTTTGCTATGCTTGTTTAAACCTGTTAATGGATGAATTGGCCGTAGCTCGGTGCTAGACTTTTGTTAAGCATCATGAATGCATCCCTACCATGTATTTTTATGCCATGTTTGAATGCTGTAGCATGTTCATTTCGTTGCATTTAGATGGCTACTTGCTGTAAATCGCAGACCGGTGTCACATTTGAATTGCTTGCCATTTCCAAACCTTAACTCCGATTCCGGCGTTCTTTATATCGTTTTCAAGCGATTTCATCTCATCTTTCCAGTGGCACACTTGGATTCCCAAGTTGTAGCCAGGTTCCGCATTCATTGTCAAATCTTGCATATGCATCCCGCATCGCATACCATCTTTGCATCATGTTGTTTGAGTTGCACGTGGTTGATTTGTGTCCTTGTTGCTTGTTTGTCTTGTTTGGGTAGAGCCGAGAGACGAGTTCGCTAACGAGGATCCCGTTGAGTTTGCTTTCGAGGATCTAGTCAACTCTGACAACTTTGCAGGCAAGATGATCATACCCTCGAAATCACTACTATCTTTGCTTTGCTAGTTTGCTCGCTCTTTTGCTATGCCAATGCTACGATGCCTACCACTTGCTTTCAAGCCTCCCAAATTGCCATGTCAAACCTCTAACCCTCCATGTCCTAGCAAACCGTTGATTGGCTATGTTACCGCTTTGCTCAGCCCCCTCTTATAGCGTTGCTAGTTGCAGGTGAAGTTTGGAGGTCGTTCCTTGTTGGAACATTTATTTACTTGTTGGGATATCATTATATTGCCATGTTATCTTAATGCATCTATATACTTGGTAAAGGGTGGAAGGCTCGGCCTCTCGCCTAGTGTTTTGTTCCACTCTTGCCGCCCTAGTTTCCGTCATATTGGTGTTATGTTCCCGGATTTTTGCGTTCCTTACGCGGTTGGGTTATAATGGGAACCCCTTGATAGTTCGCCTTGATTAAAGCTTTTCCAGCAATGCCCAACCTTGGTTTTACCATTTGCCACCT
>NC_041382.1:381498014-381502395 GCF_002162155.2 Triticum dicoccoides | reverse complement strand
CAGGCAGCCTGGGGGGCCACCTCGGGGAAACTCGAGGGTTGGTTTTACTCGTAGCCTGACTTATCTGAGTGTGCCCTGAGAACGAGATATGTGCAGCTCCTATCGGGATTTGTCGGCACATTCGGGCGGTGTTGCTGGTCTTGTTTTAACCTGTCGAAGTGTCTTGAAGAACCGAGGTACCGAGTCTGATCGGAACGTCTCGGGAGGAGGTCTATTCCTTCGTTGACCATGAGAGCTTTTCATGGGCTAAGTTGGGACTCCCCTGCAGGGATTTGAACTTTCGAAAGCCGTGCCCGCGGTTATGGGCAGATGGGAATTAGTTAATGTCCGGTTGTAGATAACTTGAACCTTAACTTAACTAAAATGAATCAACTTAGGGTGTTACCGTGATGTCCTCTTCTCGGCGGAGTCCGGGAAGTGGACACGGTGTTGGAGTAATGTTTGCGCAGGTTGCCCTCTAGTTTCTCGCTCACGCTTTGCCTCCTCTTCTCGCTCTCTTTTGCGAATAAGTTAGCCACCACATTTTGCTAGTCGCTTGTTGCAGCTCCACATATATTTACCTTGCCTTACCTATAAGCTTAAATAGTCTTGATTGCGAGGGTGCGAGATTGCTGAGTCCCTGTAGCTCACAGATTACTATTACCCCAGATGCAGGGCCTGATGTTTCCGCTCCAGGTGACGCGCTTGAGCTCAAGTGGGAGTTCGACGAAGACTCTCAATGTTACTACGTTTCCTTTCCCGATGATCAGTAGTGGTGCCCAGTTGGGGGTGATCGGGACCGTGTCGCATGTTGGGTTATCTTTTATTTTGGCGCCGTAGTCGGGCCATGAGTGGTTGGATGATGTAATGTTATTTATGTACTTGGTTGACGTGGCGATTGTAAGCCAACTATGTTATCTCCCCTTCTATTATCATATTACATGGGATGTTGTGAAGATTGCCTAACTTGCGACATATGCCTTCAATGTGATTATGCCTCTAAGTCGTGCCTCGACACGTGGGAGATATAGTCGCATCGAGGGTGTTACACATGATTCCTATTTGCAACAATAAGAACATCATTAATTCTTCCCATAGGTTTCTTAATAGTGGAATCCACAAGGTGCAAGTTTAAAGAGTAATCATCAAAATCACGGAAACCTTGCAAATCACACAAAGTCTTTGGAATCGTGGAAACACTAGCACCCAAATCACACAAAGCATAGCATTCATGATCTTTAATCTTAATTTTAATAGTAGGTACCCACTCATCATAAAGTTTTCTAGGGATAGAAACTTCCTACTCAAGTTTTTCTTCATAAGATTTCATCAAAGAATCAATGATATGTTTGGTAAAGGCTTTATTTTGACTATAAGCATGAGGAGAATTTAGCACGGATTGCAACAAGGAAATACAATCTATCAATGAGAAATTATCATAATTAACTTCCTTGAAATCCAAAATAGCGGGTTCATTAATATTTAAATTTGACTTCTTCAATCCCACTTTTAACAATTTTAGCATCAAGATCTAAAGACTCCTAATTTTTGGAACGCCTTCTAGGTAAATGTGGATCATATTCAGTCCCATCATTATCAAGATTCATATTACAAAACAAAGATTTAATAGGGGACACATCAATAACTTTTAGATCTTCATCTTTATTATCATGAAAACTAGAAGAACACGCTTTTATAAAGCAATCTTTCTTAGCACGCATCCTAGTGGTTCTTTCTTTGCCCTCATCAATGTAAATTCTCATGGCTTTGAGAGACTCATTGATATCATGCTTAGGAGGAATATATCTAAGTTTGAAAGAATCAACATCAAGAGAAATTCTATCAACGTTCCTAGCCAACTCGTCAATCTTAAGCAATTTTTCTTCAATCAAAGCATTGAAATTCTTTTGCGAGCTAATAAATTCTTTAATATTAGATTCAAAATCAGAGGGTATCTTATTAAAATTTCCATAAGAATTGTTGTAGGAATTACCATAATTATTAGAGGAGTTACTAGGATACGGCCTAGGATTAAAGTTTCCTCTATACGCTTTGTTACCAAAATTATTCCTACCAACAAAATTCACATCCAAAGATTCATTATTATTCTCAATCAAAGTAGACAAAGGCATATCATTAGGATCAGAAGAAACACTTTTATTAGCAAATAAATTCATAAGTTCATCCATCTTACCACTCAAAACATTAATTTCTTGTATTGCATGCACTTTCTTATTAGTAGATCTTTCAGTGTGCCATTGAGAATAATTAACCATAATATTATCTAGGAGTTTAGTAGCTTCTCCTAAAGTGATTTCCATAAAAGTGCTCCCGCGGCCGAATCTAAAAGATTTCTAGAAGCAAAATTCAATCCGGCATAATTTTTTTGTATAATTGTCCACAAATTCAAACCATGTGTAGGGCAATTACGTATCATTAATTTCATCCTCTCCCAAGCTTGTGCAACATGTTCATGATCAAGTTGCTTAAAATTCATAATATCGTTTCTAAGAGAGATGATCTTAGCGGGAGGAAAATACTTAAAGATAAAAGCATCTTTGCACTTATTCCCCGAATCAATACTATTTTTAGGCAAAGACGAAAACCAAGCTTTAGCACGATCTCTAAGCGAAAAAGGAAATAGCTTCAATTTAACAATATCATTGTCCACATCTTTCTTCTTTTGCATATCACACAAATCAACGAAGTTGTTTAGATGGGTAGCGGCATCTTCACTAGGAAGGATGGAAAACGGATCTTTCATGACAAGATTCAGCAAAGCAACATTAATTTCACAAGATTCAACATCAGTAAGAGGAGCAATCAGAGTGCTAATAAAATCATTGTTGTTGGTATTGGTAAAGTCAGACAATTTGGTATTATCTTGAGCCATCGTGACAAGCAAGAAATACGACACACAAGCAAACAAGAAACGGACAAAAAGAGGCGAATAGAGAAAGAGAGGGAGGAAGGAGAGAGAGAGGGCGAATAAAACGGCAAGGGTGAAGTGGGGGAGAGGAAAACGAGAGGCAAATGGCAAATAATATAATGTGGGAGATAAGGGTTTGTGATGGGTACTTGGTAAGTTGACTTTTGCGTAGACTCCCTGGCAGCGGTGCCAGAAATCCTTCTTGCTACCTCATGAGCACTGTGTTGGTTTTCCCTCGAAGAGGAAAGGGTGATGCAGCAGGGCAGCGTAAGTATTTCCATCAATTTTTGAGAACCAAGGTATCAATCCAGTAGGAGGCCACGCACGAGTCCCTCGCACCTACACAAACAAATAAACTCCTCACAATCAACGCGATAAAGGGGTTGTCAATCCCTTCACGGTCACCTACGAGAGTGATATCTGATAGATATGATAAGATAATATTTTGGTATTTTTATGATAAAGAGAAATAAAGATGCAAGTAAAATAAATGGCAAAGGAAATAACTAAGTATTGGAAGATTTATATGATGTAAAATAGACCCGGGGGCCATAGGTTTCACTAGAGGCTTCACTCGAAAGCATAAGTATTACGATGGGTGAACAAATTACTGTTGAGCAATTGACAGAATTGAGCATAATTATGAGAATATCTAGGTATGATCATGTATATAGGCATCATGTCCAAGACAAGTAGACTGACTCATGCCTGCATCTACTACTATTACTCCACACATCGACCGCTATCCATCATGCATCTAGAGTATTAAGTTTAAGAGAACAGTGTAACACTTTAAGCAAGATGACATGATGTAGAGGGATAAACTCATGCAATATGATATAAACCCCATCTTGTTATCCTCGATGGCAACAATACAATACGTGCCTTGCTGCCCCTACTTTCACTGGGAAAGGACACCGCAAGATTGAACCCAAAGCTAAGCACTTCTCCCGTTGCAAGAAAGATCAATCTAGTAGGCCAAACCAAACTGATAATTCAAAGAGACTTGCGAAGATAACCAATCATACATAAAATAATTCAGAGAAGATTCAAATATTGTTCATACATAAACTTGATCATAAACCCACAATTCATCGATCTCAACAAACACACCGCAAAAGAAGATTACATCGAATAGATCTCCACAAGGGCGGGGGAGAACTTTGTATTGAGATCCTAAAAGAGAGAAGAAGCCATCTAGCTAATAACTATGGACCCGAAGGTCTGAAGTAAACTACTCACACTTCATCGGAGGGGCTATGGTGTTGATGTAGAAGCCCTCCGTGATCGATGCCCCCTCCGGCGGAGCTCCGGAAAATGCCCCAAGATGGGATCTCATGGATACATAAAGTTACGGTGGTGGAATTAGGGTTTTGGCTCCGTATCTGGTAGTTTGGGGGTACGTAGGTATATATAGGAGGAAGGAGTACGTCGGTGGAGCAACGTGGGCCCCACGAGGGGGAGGGCGCGCCT